>NC_092281.1:8074391-8291891 GCF_036320965.1 Panulirus ornatus
CAACTCTATCCATAGCCCATGCCTCGCAACCATACAACATTGTTGGAACCACTATTCCTTCAAACATACCTATTTTTGCTTTCCGAGATAATGTTCTCGACTTCCACACATTCTTCAAGGCCCCCAGGATTTTTGCCCCCTCCCCCACCCTATGATCCACTTCCGCTTCCATGGTTCCATCCGCTGCCAGATCCACTCCCAGATATCTAAAACACTTTACTTCCAGTTTTTCTCCATTCAAACTTACCTCCCAATTGACTTGACCCTCAACCCTACTGTACCTAATAACCTTGCTCTTATTCACATTTACTCTTAACTTTCTTCTTTCACACACTTTACCAAACTCCGTCACCAGCTTCTGCAGTTTCTCACATGAATCAGCCACCAGCGCTGTATCATCAGCGAACAACAACTGACTCGCTTCCCAAGCTCTCTCATCCCCAACAGACTTCATACTTGCCCCTCTTTCCGAAACTCTTGCCTTCACCTCCCTAACAACCCCATCCATAAACAAATTAAACAACCATGGAAACATCACACACACCCCTGCCGCAAACCTATATTCACTGAGAACCAATCACTTTCCTCTCTTCCTACACGTACACATGCCTTACATCCTCGATAAAAACTTTTCACTGCTTCTAACAACTTGCCTCCCACACCGTATATTCTTAATACCTTCCACAGAGCAACTCTATCATATGCCTTCTCCAGATCCATAAATGCTACATACAAATCCATTTGCTTTTCTAAGTATTTCTCACATACATTCTTCAAAGCAAACACCTGATCCACACATCCTCTACCACTTCTGAAACCACACTGCTCTTCCCCAATCAGATGCTCTGTACATGCTCTGTACATATATATATATATATATATATTTCTATATTCATCTTTTTGAAACGTTAATTTTAGTCCGGTTGAACCATTGCATTTGGTGGTTTGTGTTGGTGCATCTGCTTTCTCTTATCGTAATTCACTTGTTCTGTTTACTTCTCATTCTGTTTTTCTCTCTATTCTTCCCCCCTTTCCCAGCTCCCCAGGCGTTGCCAGCTCCCCAGCCACTCTGAGAACTCCCACCAGGGGCGCTCCGGGCTTGCCGTCTTCCCCTCCCCCACACTCCCCCACGCCGCCCCGTGGTGGCCTGGCCTGCTCTGCTTGGCTGGCCTCCGACAGTCTCCCACTATCAGCCGTGTTGGACGGACGTGTGGTCGCCGCTCCCGGGGCTTTTCTTTCACACCCCCAACCACCCACCCACACCACCCACCGTCCGTTCTTAATCCGACCTCTTAAAACCAAACCTCAGTTTACCGGTGATGGCCACGTTCTGACGTCTTAGCCCAAAAAATATATATATTAAAAAAAAAAAAGTGTCGTGTGGAAGTAGTTGAGTTTTTGATCGCAACAGTGAATTAAAAGGCATATAATTTTTTTTTTTCCTTCGGTCATAATCCTCAGAGAAGAAAAATTGATAATCGACTAAAGATTGGAAACCCTGGGCTTCACTGACTTGTAAGGAAGGCTGGAGGTAGACGTTGTGTGTATATATATATGTTTCTGGTGTTAACTGTAGAAAGAAAGGAAAAAAAAAAGAAACCCAACCTCTCTGGTGATGGAAGGTATACAACCATACTCCTGTCATTGGTGAAGGCAGAGAGGGGAGGGTCGCCGCTGGGTTTGTAAGGCGCTGCAGCAACAGAAGCAGCGATATGCATTCATCTTGGGCTGTATAAGGTAAGGCTACATTGGCAGTACTTATTAATCCTCTCTCTCTCTCTCTCTCTCTCTCTCTCTCTCTCTCTCTCTCTCTCTCTCTCTCTCTCTCTTCCCTGATATGGGAGAAGGTACCAAATGTAGACAACAGACACACGCATTGTTCTTTCCCCTGTTCTACAACGCACATTCTCCACCACTGTTCTATATATATGGGTGGAGAACATCGAACTGCTGTCATAGGATATCGGTTGATAACAGCGAACAATTGTTATAAGATATCGGTGAATAACAACCCACCGTCCTGTGATATTGAGTGATAACAACGAAGAATTGTTACAAGATATCGGGAAATAACAACTCGCTGTTACTTGATATCGGGTCATAACAACGAATAAATGCTATAAGATATCGGGGAATAATAACAACCCACTGTTATGTGATATCGGGTGATAACAACGAACAATTCTTTTAAGATATCGGAGAATAACAACTCGCTGTTGTATAATATATAGAGGGCTATCAACGAATGGCCTTCATTGTAGAGACGACCTATTGGTTGTTAAAGGCGAGAACAGGCCAGTTGGTTAGTGTTCTACAGTGTTCGCTTCCCCCACCCCCCACCATGTTCTGGCACATCGCCCAGCACATGCAAATGACTTTTCGTAAGTCATCAGTGTTTCTCGAAGCCTTGGAATGGGTTCAGTCCTTACAGTGGGATGCGAGGATGATTTCCTGAATAAATCCTCAGTGAAAAAAAATAAGGAAAGATGAAGGAAATGGTAGCGATGGAGTGCCGGTTCAAACCACGGTTATGATCGCGTTTTTATACGTTGGGCATGACGGTACGGTAACCCTGAGCATGACGGTACGATAATCTTGAGCATGACGGTACAATACCCTGAGCATGACGGTACGATAACCTTGAGCATGACGGTACGATAACCCTGAACATGACGGTACGATAACCTTGAGCATGACGGTACGATAACCCTGAACATGACGGTACGATAACCTTGAGCATGACGGTACGATAACCCTGAGCATGACTGTACAATACCCTGAGCATGACGGTACGATAACCCTGAGCATGACGGTACGATAACCCTGAGCATGACGGTACGATAACCCTGGGCATGACGGTACGAGAACGTTCAGCATGACGGTACGATAACCTTGAACATGACGGTACTGCATCATTGAGCGCGACGGTACGACGTCTTCGAGCACGACGGTACGACTCCTTTGAACGCGTTGGTAGGAGACCCTTGAGCACGACGGTACGGCACCTGGGTCAGATAACCCGGCCTTTAACCTTACCTTTAAGGGTCAGGTCAGGTCGAAGGACAGGTAGTCGTACCGAGGGGTCGTGCTGTTCTTCTCAAGGGTCGTGCCATGGTGTTCAAAGGCTCAAAATTACGACTACTATTATTCTCCATCATTAATTCTTTTTGAGGTAATATGATTTAGGGGATAGTAATTTGTATGGTAATTTATGTATGATAATTAACAAAGGCAGCAACTAGAAGACTAGCTCGTGTTTACATTAAGATACTTTGATGATATCCACTGAATTACTCTACAATAGAATTTCTAGACTCTACTCAAGGTAGATATAGAAAATGGAACCTTCGTATGTATAGTATATACATTTGATAACAGGTTTAGGACTTTAGTATATCTTTAGGGGAAGCAATAACATATTAAGGACTATAACTTAAGGGGATGAGATAGTAGGTTAAGTACTCTAAGATATCTATCTTAAGGGATACAATAACATTAAGTACTGTGTGATATCTTAAGGGGATGCAATAGCAGATTAAGGACTTTACGATATCTTCATGGGATTTGATAACATATTAAGGACTGCAAGATATCTTTATGGGCATGTGATGCCAGGTTAAGGACTTTAACATATCTTAAGGGCATGTCATTGCCAGTTCAGGACTTAAGGAGATCTTTAGTTTGCAGAGAAATAAGGACTTTCACACAACTTAAGGGGATCTTTTATTTCTTTTGGTCTCTTGAGCACGATGGTACACTACTTGAGCACGACGCTTGATTATTAAACCTTTGAGCACCACTGCTTGAGCACGAGCGTAGTGCGGTCCTTGAGCGGTACTCCCCTTGAGCGGTACTCCCCTTGAGCACAATGGCACGAACCTTGGGCTTGAAGGTCTGGTCCAAGGCCAATCCATCATACCCAAGGTCGTACAGTCGGGTCAAACATATGAAGTTTGGATTCTTGGACCATATATATATATATATATATATATATATATATATATATATATATATATATATATATATATATATGCACACACACACACATACTAATTTTCTGCCGTAGGAGCCCCCTTCTAGCCTTATGAGGTTCTTCCAGCACTTAGGAAGGTAGCCACGTCCCCTTGTTGTATGTTCTTTTATGATGTGCAGAACAAATACATGCCAAGCGGGTGGTAAGTGCACGGTGTCGTCTCTATGGTGGTCGCATCGTAGGAATGAAGGGTCTTCGGGTGTGTTGAAACGGTGATTGTATCGCTGTAGTGATGGGTGATGTCCAGAGCGTAAGCGGGAGATTGTAACTCGTGTTTGTCTGGAGAGTGTGGTTTGTGACAGGTGTATGTCTGGTGGGGTTGGAATTAAAGTCCGAGTTGGGAGGTCTGTTGTTTAGTTGCCTGTCTGGCTATTTAATTGTGTATATGCTTTGCGAGTATATATATATATATATATATATATATATATATATATATATATATATATATATATATATATATAAACTCGGAAGTGATTTTAGATATCTTGACGTCCAATGGATCCATTTACTTTCAGCCTGCGTGATATCTTGCGATAACCCTATGTACACAACCGTCTAACTAGAATGCTGACACACCTAAGGAACTAACAAATACCTGGCTCTGAGCAAAGGTATCATCTAGAGACCGTAAATATAACATGATGGGAATGTGATAAATGTTCAGGATGGGAAAAGATTGTAGATTACAAGGGAATGATGAGAGATCCATTTGATCGTATCATATACAAGAAAATTCCTAAACGCTTTTCCATAATTAGAGTTGGCGATAAATTTTGATAAGCGATTCGGTTGTAAGTTATAACCAAATACTATTCGGTTTTTTTTTCAGTGTGGATAGGATTTATGGTTTAGAAAGAAAACCGAGTTTCAATACATAATGTATAATAGATGTGAGTAAGAAATATTCAGCTGTCGATAAATTCTGGTTTATATGTATGTTTGTAACGAATACAAGATTTATACTCCTACTTACATGTAGTCTTTATATATATATATATATATATATATATATATATATATATATATATATATATATATATATATATATATTCGTGTGTGTCAGAAGCGGAGTGAACAAGAAAGGAGACCATATTGGAGATGGAGGGACGGGATGAAATAGATCGATCGGGGCCTTAATATGCAGGAAGGGGAAAGGCGTGCACGGGATAGTGTGAATTGTAACGATGTGGTATACAAGGGTCGACGTGCTGTCAGTGGACTGAACCAGGGCATGTGAAGCTTTCGGGGAAAATCATGGAGAGGTCTGTGGTGCTTTCTTGTAGATAGGGAGCTATGGTTTCGGTGCATTATACATGGCAGAGAATGGATGTGAGCGGATGCGGCCTTTCTCCGTCTGTTCATGGAGCTGCCTTGCTGTTGCGGTAATGTGCGATCAGGTCCGAGTTTATAATATATATATATATATATATATATATTCTTTTCTTTCTTTCAAACTATTCGCCATTTCCCGCATTAGCGAGGTAGCGTTAAGAACAGAGGACTGGGCCTTGAGGGAATACCCTCACCTGGCCAAATTCTCTGTTCCCTCTTTTGGAAAATTAAAAAAAAAAAAAAAAAAAAATGAGGGGAGGATTTCCAGCCCCCCGCTCCCTCCCCTTTTAGTCGCCTTCTACGACACGCAGGGAATACGTGGGAAGTATTCTTTCTCCCCTATCCCCAGGGATATATATATATATATATATATATATATATATATATATATATATATATATATATATATATATGTGTGTGTGTGTTTGTGATTGGCGTCCTAGCTTCGTCTCTTCGATGTACATCAGTTGACTTTTATTTCTCTCTTGTCTCCCCTGATGTGGTTATTACACGAAAGTGCACTTGGGAACTGAACTTATCGCGTTTCATTTTCCCCGTGGAATCATAGGAATAAATAATATATATATATATATATATATATATATATATATATATATATATATATATATATATATATATATATATATTATATGAATATGAGCAGCCCGTATGAATATGAATACAGTAACACCTTTGGAAATGATTGCAATAATCTGAATGTAACGTATCCTTTCCATCTTTAATTACAATACAGTGTTTAAGCGGACCAACAGGAGCTGGCTAAGTGCAAGATACTGGACAGTAGCACGGAACCCTGGAGCACGCTCCTGTCTGGAGTCTGTCTTTACCATGTCAATCTCCCATGACAGAGCCATGTTAAGTAAGGGTTGGGGGTTGCCTAATTATCGTCACCGTAGTCATATATTGTGATTACAGGTTTAAAGTAGATTTTTTTTATAATGGCAAATTCATTGTTTATCGTTTATCTATATTAGTATTTTACAATGAATGAAAATTTTAAATATCTTCGTGTCGACATAGGTAAGTATATTTAATCCTTGAAAGACCAAAGTGGTAGCAGGCCATAGATGCGCTTATAACGAAGTGTTTTTTTTCTTATTTCCTTTGGGTAATCACTTGAAATGCTTTGGTAAAAGTTTACCCTTCCTGTTTCATTTATAAAGTACAAGAAATACATTTAGTTTTCCTTTTATCGATAAAAAGAAAACTACAGAAGTTTGGGAATGATGCGACCTCGCCAAGTTCAGTATTACAAAACCGCTATGTGTACCTACATGTGTTGATAAATGGCATTCATATCCTGATATTAGAAGTCCAGAGCACGACCATTCAACCCCACAATACCATCAACATGTTGGTCATAACCATATCCTCCTCCTCTCTGCTGTGGAACACCCCACCATAATGAACGTAACACAATATTCCTCCCCGTAAGCAGAGAGTATTATAAAGGTGGCCACAACTATCTGTATTGTGAGCAGCTATTCCATAGGGGTTCTTACTCGCTTCAGCATGGAGGTGGCGGCTCCTCATCCACCTTTATCTTCGCCCGAGTGAAACTGGAACCTGTTCTTAGCCTTACTAGCTTACCTGATGTTTGCCTCTTTTCAACAATCCCTTTCCGTCTATTGTGATGTTGCTGCACCTTTCTCTATTCTTCAGGTATTATTTCGGGGTCTGCTACCATGAGGTGCTCCATCCATCAAAGGCTTGGTAATCGCGGCCTCAACTAGCACATGCTTCCTTAGACTACTTTGTGGAGATTAGTCACACGAGGATTAACTGTTATTGACAACATTCTTTCCCTTGAACAGCGAAGTTGTGGATTTCTCTTCCCGTCTCTTGTCCTCGCCTTTTCGTATAATAACCTTTTCACTTTCGAAAGTCAGGTCTACAAATCCTTCACGAACGCATAGTAAACTATTCTACATTACTTGTCTCACATTTTCTCTGTCCTTTCGTTAGAGTTTGCCACAAAATTGAGCTTGTTTTCCCTCGTGTTATCGTCGACTGCCATCCATATATACTTAAAAGGAGAGGAATAAGCGATGAGGAAACACAGAGTGATTGGAAACGATTCACCTCTGAATATTGTTTCATCTTATTCTCGAGTCTTCAGGTAGTTGTCTCATTCATAACAAGAATATATAATTTTGATAACTCTACGTCTTTGGCCATATTATACCCATTACATGAGCCGTGGGAAATGCAGTATTATTATAATTAAAGTTAGCTTTGAAGATCTGTAACGTATCTATGCTCATTTGAACGTGGCGGACGAACAGAAACGATTAGAAATATGACAATCTTGAAAGGAAGCAGCATCAGGGATGGTGTCATTCCTTCTTACATCGTCTCAATAAAGAAACGGTTGCATGTTATTACCAGACAGCCTTGTGATATGGATTTACAAGTAACTACGTAAATAATTGTGTATTTACAATAACTGATCCCTTTCTCAGTGCATCTTAAGTCAAAGATGATTTACATAGATTCTCCTAATCGGAGGTAATCAATTGCACTTCTTCGAAGATTGAGAAAGTAATCACATTACTATGTGTTTAATCCCTTACAAAACAGTTTAATGTTCTTGAACTCTCGTTTCACAGACTACACACCACTTCGGCTGTTTGATATTCCCTATGATTCGGTCATCTCGCCGCCTTTGGCAGGGTTTCGGATCATTAACCTTCAAATTTTCACTTAACGTCAAATGTCTAACTAAATTGCTTCGTTAGTCCGTTCATCTCGCATGCCTCCAAGTCGTTTATAATCACCGACGAGTAATTGTCACATAGCTGAACTCGACTTCACCTTTGACACACCGAAGACGTGGTTCTCTAGTGCGGGTTTGGACCCCCGTTGTGGGAGGTTGCAGAGACTGTCGAACCCTCTGCGGTACACGCCCGTCCTTAACTGTTCCCCGGAGACATCGAAGCCACAAAGACTTCGGAGCGCCCCCCCACCTCATGGCTTTATGGGACTGTCGCTTGCCCACTAGCTGGTGACCCCATGGTGGAAATAAAATCTCGTTCGGCGAGGCTGTGTATATCACCGAAGTGGAACAAACGTCGGAGAACTTCTAAATCCAAAGATGAGTCCATCGTTTCACGGCTACTGATTGTGGCGCAGGAACCCTAGGGGAAGTTTTCCTCAGAGGTTACCGAATAGAAAACTTAAAAAAAGGGAGCAATCATCGTTAAGATAAACTAGGAAAGATCTCAAGAAAATTCTTGGTTTGAACTTTTTGGGTTTAGTTACCTGAAGTATGGATGTCACAGATTGCCAAGCTTCGTCCAGAAGGACTTCTCGTTTCTCTACGACGAGGCAAGATATCTCTAAGATAACATACTTCCTGGTATGTTGCGTATTCTCTCAGCAATCAGTGTCTCTTAGGAGAGTAAACTGGACTTAGTGAACGTATGAAGAAGGCGTGGGCGGCGAACAAAGTTAGTGACATTTATACTGAATATCGGATGCGTTGTGGCTGAGCGGAACAATAATACATTTCTCTCCATGCAAAGTGTATAAAAAATGTAAGATACCTTTCAGTAATTTTCTCTTCTTGCACTTTATTCATTCTTTTCTTCTTCCTCCACTTTTTTCTTTTCTCCATCTTTGTTTATTGTTCCTCTTACTTTTCATCCACACTTTGCTTTTTTGCTATAGTTACTTGCACTGTTCTTGCGGCCACGTCTGTTGTACCTTTGCTCTCTCATCATACTAGTATAAATACCTGAACCACTGGATTGAGACTGTACTCACTGTGACGAGCCGAGATGACCAGTTCTTCAGTGGATTTAGGTATTAGTGTTTATACATTGCTCGAAATATTGCTGTTATCTGTTGCTTCAATTGGTGTGTAAATGTATAGTTAACGTACAAGTGGTGTGGAAATGTACAAATAACTAACAAGTGGTGTGTGAATGTACAGTTACCTTACAAATGGTGTGTAAATGTACACTTGGATAATTTTTTCAGTGCTTATATCCCCATTACAAGAGTGATCTTGTCGAATTGATAGATTTATCCTTTGATGTATAGATTGTATTCTAATTACTACGAGGTTTAGACTGATCAAACGTACTTCTATTCTGCTACTGATTTGTGTTATAATTTGGTAATTTCCATGGATATTAGTGTCACGATGGATTTCTGTTCTGTTGATGAGTGCTATAATTTTCTGATTATTGCCAGTGTTGAAGTGATTAAAAACACTTGTATTATTCTGTTGATAGGTGTCGTAATTTCCTTATAATTATGGGTTGTTAAACTAATGAAAAGCACTTTTGTTATGCTATTGATGGGTGTTATAATTTCATATTATGGGTTGTTAAAGTGATTAAAAGCACCTCTTTTATTCTATTGATGGGTGGTATTATAATTTTCTATTTACTGTAGATGTTAAAGTGGCTAAGTGATTCTGGTCTGACGATGGGTGTTAAAACGTTCTAACAACATTGGGTGTTAGTGATTAAAGGAACTTCTGTTCCGCTAATGAATGCTGTTAACGACCAGTTGTGTTCTGGTGTCAGTCTCGCCAATCTTTACCATGTGAGAGCATTCCATACTTGAAGGGTCATATACACATTAAGCAGTAAACATTTCATACACATTATCATACATATGATTCACCTCGTACATTCCATTTGACATTTTTTTTCTATTGCTGTATAGTTCTCGTAATATGTGTTTTTTTTTTCTGTTCCCTCTTAATAATTCTGGTGTTCTTTTCTTTCTACCGTTCTCTAGTTGTCATATATCATTTTCCTTTTATTCTCTAGCTCACTCATTATATATTGATGTTTTCTTTTTATTGTTCTCTTGGTCACTCGTACATTATCTCGTTCTTTTCTTTCTATTGTACTCTCGTTTCTCAGTACATCTCTAGCTTTCGTTTCTTCCTCCTGTTGTTTACTTCGCTCGTCATAGCTCTGGTTTTCATCTGTCACTGGCTTTTGGGGACTGTGGTCGGCAGGGTCCGGTACTGACCATAAAGCTCTTCATATAAACAGCTCAGTCGCCTGCTAACTTCAGCTTCAGCTATCACCACTCACTCGAAGCTAATGTTCGAGAGGACGAACATCTTGGAATGCTGTCTAGCTCAGGGTCGTTCTAATTACATTCCCCAATACCCCTACACCCACACACACACCCACACAATGTGCATCATCGTACACACACTTCAGTCTCTCTCTCTCTCTCTCTCTCTCTCTCTCTCTCTCTCTCTCTCTCTCTCTCTACAGAGCTGATAAAATCCTGCACTGCACACTTTTCTACCTCCGCAAGCAAGGACGAGCTTAGAAACATAGGAATACAAAGGAATTCAATCAGCAACAGACCACTGGGTCCCTCCCAGGCTGTTTGTGTTGGAGGAGGAGGATATGTAAATCATAGATCAGTGTGGTAAGAGTAGAGACACGTACATATCAAGAAGAGAGGAACATTATATTATAGATGGACGCCGTCCTACACCACCATTCGTTATCTTACATCATCATACGCTGTCTTCACCACACTATCTTACACCACTGTACGCTATCTTACACCACCATTCGTAATCTTACACCAGCACACGCTATCTTTCACCACCACACGCTATCGTACACCACTACACGTCATCTTACACCACCACCACAATGTCTTTACCACCAGACACCACCAACCCAGACACCACAATCGCCACACCTCCGGTGCAGGGAAGCATGTCAAACACAGGAGGATTTAGGATACAATTTCTTCCTTCACCCACAAACTCTCTTAAGGTCATGGCCGAAGACTTGCTACCGTAACTCCCATTTACTGTGTCTTACCTCTAAAGACAATCTTCAACTTTAATCACTCTTTCCGACACTGTATGTATATCGCAGCTGGTGGACGTGGTCTAGATTATCCACGCAATCGGCCTATTTCCTACGGCCGTAGAGTTGAAAGACGATACGTGATTGGTCCAATTTGAGGGCCGTATGGGTGGAGGGAGTTGGACTCCTTTGTAAGCCTCGATGCGATTGGCTCTTTGAGGACGCCACCTGGCCCTCATCTGTAACCACCCGTTTGACTGGCTCTTCCCTCCTCCCCCTTGCATCCGTTATTCGGTCCTTGTAATGACGCGTCCATCCCACTAATAAGGAACCATTCCAATGATAGTCGATGGCGCGTTGAGCGCCAAGCGATATGTTTGCGTAGTTAGTGACGAAGGAATGATTGTATCGGTCCGTGGGTGGAAGGTCCCATTACAGTACGGTTTAGTGTGAGGCAGAGACCCCATACATGTTGTTTTACCTCTAGTCGATTCGACATCGGTGCTGGTGCTTCTCTGACGAACTCAATCTATAAAACCTCTTGACACTAATGCCACCCTAGGACTTCCATGTTGTACTTCCTTCATGGCCAAATCTATAAGACTTCCGACAGTAATGCTACTCCAGGATATCGCCGGCGCTTCTCTCGAAATGTTTATAAGACTCCTGACACTAATGCCACCCTAGGACATCGCTGATGCTTCCCTCGGAGACACAAATGCTCCGACACCTAGCAGAGATGGTCCCTCCCTCATAAGCCATACAGCTCCTCCTTCATCGCTCCATCGAAGTCAACGCGAGACCGTTCATCCCAGTGATGTGATCAGTCCACTCTGGACACGTACGCTCCCCAGTCCACTATCTACCCAAGTGGCGTCATCAGTTCCGTTTATCTTGTTCATGATACTCTTCCTCATCGTCAGTACCACTCAAACTAACCCTTCCACTTGCCCCATCACCATGGCAAGCCGTGACTTCCACTCACTCCACACTTCAGCCTTCCACTCACTCCACCGAAGCCATCGTCAGCATGAACTCGTCTCCGCCACTCGACCTACTTCGTCCTTGCCTCCCACTTTACCAAGTTAGTATGGAAGCTTCTTTTGGCTCTCTCGACGATATTTAGCTCTCCTGAAGCTGTCGATGTGTCAGGACGAATTCTATACCATACAGCAAGCCCCATAGACACCCGCGAAGTATTTTCTGCAAGTCCAACACTTCCAAAGCGTTCGCTGCAAGTTTAGAAAATTACAAGTATTTGCCGTATGTCGAGGACCCCAAGAGTGAATATTCTCTGGAAGGCGAGGAAGACCTCCGAAGTGTCATACCAGTACCACCGAAGAATTAGTCGAGAGAGACTGAAGTATTCAGTGTCAGTAGAGGAGGACCTGCGAAATATTCGCTGCATATCGAGGTTCTCCGAAGTAAGTCGATGACTTCGGAAGTATCTGGTTTAAGTCGAGAGCCTTCGAAGTGTTCGCTGTGTATCGAGGATCTCCGAAGAATTCACTATAAGTTGAAGACAAGACACCCGAAGTATTCGGTATTCGTCGCTTCCCAAGCCACGTAGTCTCCTCGTTTCTCGTTTACTTTGGAACGAATAAGAAAGACTTTTGTGACCTTCTGTTTCGTGAAATCCATTTATCGATCATTCTGCCTTGAGTTACGGGCAAAATATAACAACGATGATGCAGGTTAATTCAGTTTTCTAAAATCTTCGAGAACCAGTCTTCCTTCATCGCCACCATTATCTAGATATGGCACGTAAAGATAAATATAATCTCTACAGTAGATCGTACCAGTTTCTCCACTGTTTCATTGTGAACAGACTTGCCAACGTTAAACCACCCAAGTCAGTCCAGTGTGTTATGACGAACGTGGGACGACTTAATAATCTCGTAACAGCGTCCACACGAGAGAGCTGGATCGTCAAGGTCCTTTTCATTTCTTTTCTTTGAACTATTTTCGTTGGTTTGTTCTCATTAACGATCTACGATATCTGGAACTTCCTTCGGCTGTGAGAATTCTGTGTTAGAGAAGTGTTACTATAAGAGTTGAAATCTTCACACAAATCTTCATTTTCACAAATTTTACACATCGTTATTATGCCTCGAAGAACGCTTCCCCAATACACTATAATAAGTCCTACTCGGTCGTTATCTCTCGATGAGGTTTGATGAGTATCCACTCCGCGTATGAGTCACTTATCCATGAGTCAGTAACCACACGCACACGCGCAGTGCCTCACCAGTGACCAACAGCCGTACTGGAACCATGTTGATCTTGTACGGCCAGACGTGACGTGTGCTGATCCCGCTTCCCTCTCACGTATCTGTGGTTACCCGATTGTTAGTGGACGGCGAAATTCCAGCGGAGAGATAACGATAAGGCACGGTGATGATACTCCCTACAAAGACCTCCATGACTTTCTACAAAGCCCTCCAAGACTCGCTAGAAAGACCACCTAGACTCCCTACAAATACTTCCAAGACTCGCTACAAAGACCGCCAACTCTCCACTCAGAGACTTCCAAGACTTCCTTCAAAGACCTCCCAGACTCATTACAAAGCCCTCCAAGACTCGCTAGAAAGACCACCTAGACTCCCCACAAATACTTCCAAGACTCGCTACAAAGACCGCCAACTCTCCACTCAAGAGACTTCCAAGACTTCCTTCAAAGACCTCCCAGACTCATTACAAAGACCTCCAAGGCTTCCTATATATATCATGTTACCCAGTCCCCTCCCGTGCCTTCCTCGCTGATGCTAGTTCGAGTAATATGATCTGCTCTGTTAGGCTAATTCCCTATACCTAGAACCCTCTTCGCCCTAGATGTGCCCTTGCTAAGTGTCCCATTTACTCTAGGCGGACCCTGGTGGTTTCCTACGTACACTAGGGGTGCACACACTCTCACCCACTCTAGATCCTCTTGCTAGTGTCCTATTGACTCTGATACCACACTAATGTCTCACTCTAGATACCCATGATAGTTTTCACTCGAGATTCCCTTGCTAGGGTTCAATTTATACTTTAGATCCCATTCCCAGTTTCCAATCCCTTCTAGATCCCCTTTCTAGCGTCCTGTGCACTCTAGATATCCATGCTTGTGTCCAATATATATATATATATATATATATATATATATATATATATATATATATATATATATATATATATTCTAGATCCCATTCCTAGTGTTCTATCCCTTCTAGATGCCAATGCTGATGTCATATACCATGCTGATGTCTTGTACACACTTGATCTCCGTGCTAGTGTCTAGTACTCTTTAAATGCCCTTGCTAATAATACACATTCACTCTAGGTTCCCTCACTATTACATCGTTAGTTCTAGAGCCCCACATCTTGCCTCGGTTTTAAGTAAGGAGCTTTAAAACCACTAATTGCCATGCCTGGTTGTTTATTAACATGGCTAAGGTTCTCTGATGCATTATTCAATTAGCAATAAGTAATTGTGGTTTACCAGGGCATCACGGCACCCAATCTCCTTAAGTTTATATGCCATTTAATGATTCCTTTATAATCTTTATAGTCGCCTTTAGTAATCGTTTATATATTTATATATATATATATATATATATATATATATATATATATATATATATATATATATATATATATAATTACTGTGACTATGCTCGTTTCTTTTTCTTGAAATATGAAGCCATGATACACCAGGACGTGTTCCTACCCTTTGTGGGTCGTCGATAAATCGATAATTCGGAGGAGAATGGAAAGAGAAATGGTAGATGAAAAAAAACAAAGAAGAGATTGTGAAGAGGATGGACGTTGAAAGCGAAAGAAAAAAATGTATGAAAGAAGAGAGCGAGGTGAAGTACTTGTATATAGGATATGGTTGTGAGGATGCACAAAGAAAACGAGAGGTGGGGGTTAATGAGGAAGGAGTGAAAAGAAAATAGATAAGGGGAGGCGAAGAAGGAAGGAAATGATAACGTTAGTCAAAGAAATAGGATGATGTTAAACATCTAGAAATATTACAAGTAAAAGTAAGTGAATGATTAACAGAACCACGAAGCCGTAACTAAAAAGAGACGTTCAAGTACACACAATGGAAAAGGGAAGAACAAAAGACGAAAATAAAACTGTAAAAAAAAAAACCCACGGAGGACGAGTAATAAAAGAAAAAATTACCCCGAAAAAAGAAAGAGAGATCCAACACTTGCATTACGGAAGCGGACTTTATGCTGAAAAATTGTTTCTGCCGGATCAGTAAACCGGAAAAAAAAAACTTGCCACGAATAATCTTTAGAGAGAGAGAGAGAGAGGGAGGGAGAGGGACAGGCACCAAAGGCTAGAATATGAGACAGAATCAATATCTCTCCCTGGGTAATACAGAGTGTGCGATAACACGGCGAGACGTGTGAAAGTAAGGGTTGCCGCTGAAGACTCTTGCCCCACACCCCTTACCCTGAGAGAGAGAGAGAGAGAGAGAGAGAGAGAGAGAGAGAGAGAGAGAGAGAGAGAGAGAGAGAGAGAGAGAGAGAGGCCCAGGTCGAAAGGGAGTGTGTTACTGGGTGGAGCTGATTGCACTGATGGTCACTCATTTATACCGAGATTAGATTTTGCGATAGATCAGTCATTCCGCCGAGGAAGAGCTCTGGCGTGGGTGAGTGTGTGGGTATGTGTGTGTGTGTGTGTGTGGGTATGTGTGTGTGTGTGGGTATGTGTGTGTGTGTGGGTATGTGTGTGTAAAGGTTTCTCTTTCATATTAGTTCATAATTCCCAGATATTTCGTGACACTTCGGCATATCCCTGAATTTCCTGTTATTCCCCAAAATAAAACATATTGAAAATCATTTTATTTCGGTGAAAAGGACGCGATTCTTTGGCGGCAATTCGCAGAGGTGTGAATCTAAGAAAAAGTAAGACACGTTGCTTGAAAAATGTTTCAACCAAATTTCTCTCTCTCTCTCTCTCTCTCTCTCTCTCTCTCTCTCTCTCTCTCTCTCTCTCTCTCTCTAACACCTAACTCGCACGACTTTCTTCAACACTCTAGATTTTCCTACAATGAACGCTACGCGCTGATCCGGCCATTTGGCAGTGTCTCGTCGTAAGTCCTCGTAAGTATGTAAGTACTTCTCTCTTTCATCATTTACATAAGGCTCAGCTAAAGTTAAGCTGTCTCCATTAAGGTGGTATACTGCAAAGCAATGTTTGCTGCTCCCATTTGAAAGACCCACAATTATAATATAATGAAGTGGTGTTCCGTAGGGCGATTTTTACTCACCATCTCCATTTTCCATATGTTGACCCACTACTCTGATGTATATGGCAGGGGGAGCCATACATAATGTTCACACATTCGCCATCATGAAAGAAAAAAAAAAAAAAAAATCAAAGTCTGCGATCTTTCCTTCCTTGTTTGGTGGTGATAAGCGATAGTAAGAAACACGCTTGTTATCTTAGCGTTATCTCAGTGTTTGTGCGTGGTCAGAAACATGCATGACCAGTGCACGTGCGTGCGTGACAGCTCTTGCACGTGCGTGATAGCTGAATCAGATATCGTATTTCCTATCCTTGTTATCACAGGGATCGTGTACTGGTATCGAAGTTTTTAAGTCTGGTGTGAAATTGAGCAAGTGTTCACATTCTAATTGCAAACCATTAGGAGGTTTGATAGACAATCAGGCAATTACTCCTTTATTGGCTCTACCGCCTAACTACACCTCACAAACATTCACGATAAAAACACACACACACACACACACACACACACACACACACACACACATACATTCATAAAACCTATTATCTGTTTAGCAACACATTGTCTCAGTTGACACAGTTAAGGGAAAAAGATTTGAAATGTACAGGCTACTATAGTTGTAATTCATTTGAACTATAAGTAAGCAAAATTATATTGCGATTCTTTTAAATTCCTCTAAAAATTACTTAAAATTGAAAATAGAATTACATTCAACATTCGAGTGTGAAAAGGTTGTCCTTCAGATAGATACTCTCGCGAACTTAGTATTCCGTTGGACAAAAGATTATAAATTCGTTGGACATTTCATGGGAACGGATGGAAGACATCCTATATAGCTCCCTCCATCATCAGCAGGTCCTGCTCCAACGGGATTCTGCTCCAGACTCGAGAACATGAGGTGATCATTTCCCTGCGAGTAATCTCTAATTACCGAAAACCGTGGTGTAGCCAGAAGAGGAATCCTATTCGAGCCGAGCACCTGAAATGTTGGGCGCTAATCGAGATCTCGAGTGTTATTTCAGTCGCTGGGATCACACAGGTGCTCTTCTGGTTAAACCACCGTCGTCGATAATTAGAAATCACTGGCTGGAAACTAACTGTTCAACCATGTCACGAGTCCATTTGCTCTTGGGTCTTGTGGCAGGAGCTCGAGGCTCGTTGGTGCAGGACCTCCAAGTCAAGATGGCTAAATACATACATACACATACAAACTGATGCTCGCTACAGGTCTTTACGACACGCACGTCAGTGATATTTGATTTATTCAAGTTTGGACGGTTTGTTGATTGGACTTCATGCTTGTTAGCTGCCAGGGTCATTAAGGCCGTTATCGTTAATAATGCAACCGCCAATCGGTGAAACTTGAACAGCTTCTTCTGGTGTCCAAATGATTTTACGACCCTACACGCTCTTACTGCTTACTAGACCCTCCGTAATCATATTAATTTCCAGATATCTAAAAAGCTTTACTTCGTCCACTATCTCTCCATTCAAACCCAAACTTCACTTTTATTCACACTAACTCTTAACTTCCTTCTTTCACATACTCTACATCAACATTTGCAGTTTTTCATTCCCATCTATCACTAGGGCCGTGTCATCAGCAAACAGCAACTGACTCTCCTCCCAGCACACCCACTCCATCCCCAACATCCTGTAGACTCGTCCTTCTCTCCAAAACCCATCCGTTAACAGATTAAACAGCCATGGCGGCATCACAAATCTTTGACGAAGACCCACATTAACCAGACTCCACTAACCCTCCTTCCTACAGTTGATAAATAGACTGACCGCCATTGAAAAAAATTGTTATCCACTGATATACCTGTGAAAGACAACAGCAAGAACGTGCGGAACGCCTTCCTTTTAAACTCTTCACACAGATCCACCTGGACTGCCCTGGCCTCTGCCATGATAAACCTTCGAAGTCGAAGGAAATAAACAATGATTTAATCTTGGACTTGGACGTCTTGCATTATTAATGAGATTATATTCAAGCCCTAGCTGGGATTAGTTTTCAGAAATACGAATATTATATATATATATATATATATATATATATATATATATATATATATATATATATATATATATATATATATATATATTTTTTTTTTTTTTGTCGCTGTCTCCCGGGTTTGCGAGGTAGCGCAAGGAAACAGACGAAAGATATGGCCCAACCCACCCCCATACACATGTATATACATACGTCCACACACGCCAATATACATACCTACACAGCTTTCCATGGTTTACCCCAGACGCTTCACATGCCCTGATTCAATCCACTGACAGCACGTCAACCCCGGTATACCACATCGATCCAATTCACTCTATTCCTTGCCCTCCTTTCACCCTCCTGCAAATATATATATATATATATATATATATATATATATATATATATATATATATATATATATATATAAATTTTCCGTCTTTCAGGAATAGTTTTCTGTTAAGTATTCCTACTTCATAAAAAGGAGAATACTTTTCATCATTCCCCCCCGACCAGGAATTTTTAATGACTTTTATTCTGTACATATACACATTTCTGGTTTACCAGACTATTCGTTTTCCTTGACTAACAACCGTTTTTTGTTGGCTGGGCATTTTCCTCTGTCTGTCACTGTACTGCTAGAGCTAAATTAAAAAGAAAAAATAATTCTAAGCCTCAACCTAAACACGAAAGTTTGCCGCCATTTCAGGGAAGAAATGTATACAGCGAGTTCTATTACGCAGTGGTTTTCCAAAGTTGTTTTTCTTCCCCACAGAGTTTGATGTATGATCCATCACGCTGTTGATGTTTGCACCAAGAACTGCAGGTGCTTTTTCTCCTCTTTTTGGCCTGCTTCTATTTCTGTGGTTAGAGCAGCAGTTGCTATCGTAAATGGAAGAAAAAAATGGGGAAATGTTTTTTTTAATCATAATGGCGAGATTACAAGTTGAAAATAGGTCAGGTTGATCCTCAAAGACTAGTGCTCCTTCAAGACTAGCTTAAACCTTAAAGTTTAAGGTGAACTTTAAAGACTAGTGTGAACATGAGACAAACGTAGTCCCTAAAGACGAGCTTGATCCCTAAAGACTGACATGATCTTCAAAGAGTAATGTGATGCTTTAAGACTAGCGAGATCCTTAAAGATAGGCGTGATCCCTAAAGCCTACTCTGATACTTAAAAGACTAGCGTGATCCGTAAAGGCAAGCTTGAACCCTTAAGACTAAAGACTAGCCTGATCCCTAAAGACTATTGACTGACCATCATTGGAGCATCTTAGTTAAGCCCAAAGATCCTTAACCTCTTCACTTTTCTTCCCTTTTTCCCGTATCTTACTTTTGTCCTGCGCAGTTTCCTAGAACCCTCCAACAAACTCCTCTCAAATTCTTTTAACTCCCGAAACCCGTTTCTTGTGTCAACACCCTCAGGAACTCTCCAACACATTCCCCTCGCCCTATAATTCTTCAACTCCCCCAAACTCGTATCTTCAGTTAGCACTCCGAGGTCGTCTCCAACAAACCCCTCCCAGATTCATGAACTCCCAAGGACCCATCTGTGTTATCAGGATTCCTCAAGAATCCTTCTCGTAGACTCTCACCCAAATTCTACAACTCGGAAAAACCCATGTCCACAAAAAGCAACGACCTTCCCCTCCCCTACTTACAACACACCCGTCCTTTAAATTCCTCAACCGCGGATTCTTCTCCTTTTGGTCAGTGAGGAAGAAGTGAAGATAGTAATCTCTCTCTCTCTCTCAACTTTTGTTTTACAGTTAATACAACATAGCCTTGAACCCCACTGACCATATATCTGGAACCCATCCCCCCCTACAAGTCCCTGCTCGGTTTAACTACGTTGGCGTTATTTCTAAATTGGTAATTTAGTCTGTTCTCTTAATGGCCATGGGGATTGTTAGTGTAGATTATTGTCTTTTCTCTATTTGCAACGCGAAGTTTAAATATAGAGTCAGACACTGTATTGGAGGCTAGGCTAAAGATAATTACATTTTGGAAGCCAATAATATAAGGATTATTTGGATTATCCATTTTATTCCGACTTGCAAATTACATTATTGGAAACTACCAGCTTTTAGAAAATGAATTTAGGAGGCGAAATAAATAGAAACATGAATCATGACCAAATGCTTTTACATTCACGTTGCAACTCCAATCGATTCTTGGTAATTAAGTCTGTAATTAACTTGCTTGAGGAAGACAATAATTGTTATATATATATATATATATATATATATATATATATATATATATATATATATATATATATATATATATATATATATACGACGCAAAAGTCCTTAATTGGCGAACAGCGTTTCGAAAATTATCATTTCTCTCAAAGACTTTGATAATACATTTTGCCCGAAGTAGACTTTTTCCTCCTGTGGGATAATGATAATGACAATTAAAGAATACAACGAAGGTCGTGCATAGTTGCTTGATTTGATTAAGCTTCTGCAGTTTGCGTTCAGGTTTCTGGTGGAACGCGAAAGAAAAAGCTGTGGACTAGCGCCAAAGGCTTTCCACTCTAGAGAGAAATTATTCATCGTTTACTGCTGAATAGTAGCTTTGTGTCGTTAAATGGAGTGCGTCCATCTTCGCTTGTTGAAGGCAATACACCCATTTCTTAGTAAATATATAAACTGCTTTATATATATATATATATATATATATATATATATATATATATATATAATTTTTTTTTCTAGCTAATGAAATGTCAATTTCTAATTGATAAAATGCGTCTATGTAAAGTACATCCAATGTTATTTCTTATTACACGAAGAAAAAATAGTATTTTTCGGTTCCAGATAATGCATGGAATAAGACCTTTTGTTTGTCGCTGTATAAAGTACACCCGGTTTTATTTCTTGGTACAGATAACTTTTTTTTTTTTAGTTTATTACTAAATAAAATGCGTCTGTTTATATATCGCGTAACTGAATAAAATGTCAGTTTTTTCTGAATATGATGACTATATTCTTTTCGGGGGCGGGAAAATATTGCTATATTTCATAGCTTCTTGCATCCTATACATTTTCACGTTTTAACATTGAATATGTATGCCTTCAGTTACGTGTTTGAATTTATCTATTCTTTCTTTGTGATTTATGGTTGTGTACAGGATGTTTCAGTATGTCCCGTATATATGCACACAAATCTTTAGGTTGAGCATACAAACACACACGCACACACTGCTGCTGTACTACAGTAATACGTCTATACATCTTTTCAAACCTTCGGTTGTTCACTGTTTACATCTTGCAAAGAACTGCTCACTGCTGACATTATGAAACTTGGTTTGAACACTCAGAAACTTCGACTGTGTAACTCTCCTCTTCTCTCTTCTGTGGTGAACACCTTTATGGCTTGCGTACCTCAACTTTCTTAATTCTCGTATGGTCTTTCTTGCTTATCTTTGCACCTTCTTTGGGTTCTGTTTTTTCTTTAAGTGCGGTGACCAAACCTGAGAAACATATTCTAGTTTTGGCCTGTTACATAATGTAAACGGGTTGATGGGTGCTTTCTTATCGAAGTACTCGAATATATTTCTTTTATTTGCCAGCAGAAAGTTTATCTCCTTTGCAGTTTTCTCAAGGTGGCACTCTGGCGACAGGTTAGATTCAGCGTCGATCCTCAAATCTCTCTGACGCACTGGTTCCTGCAGTTTATTTCCTCCCAGACAGTACTCATATCGAGGGTTCCTTTCACTGTCTCCCATCCTTATTAATTTGCATCATCGACTTAATTTCATCAGACATGCATCAAACCAAATTTGGAGTTTGTTTATAGTTCCCCTCGTGAGTTGTTACAATCCTCATCAGTCTTGATTTCTCTCATGACTTTGGCATCATCAGCAAACACTCTGGTGTGAGTCCAACCCTTCTGGGCAAGTAATTGACACAGTTCAGGAAAAGCAGTGGTAAGAGGATCGAACCCTGCGTCACACCATTTTTGACCATCTACTTTTCAGTCCACCGGACGGATCTCTCTTACTCCAGTCTGAAGATCCGACTCCTTTGCCAACCTCCATTCCTGTGCGATATCGTGTCAAACCTTTCCGATAGTTCAGCGCGCGCGTGTGTGTGTGTTCAGTTATCTGAGAGGGACAAGTAACTCATGACAAAGAGCTGTGTAAATACAGTGATGCAGACCCTTGGCAGTGATACACGAGGCCACTGCAAATCATTCATCCTCCTTCACCACTATAAACCATATCCCTTAATGACATACTATTACGCTGACCACCACTGTCCAATAGGCTACTGTGAATGATTTGCTCAGCCGATCTATATGTGTCTACAACTGTCTTTACCCTTTATTCATAACATGGCTTGGACATAGCGTGTTCTGAACTCCCATAAGAAAAAAGATAAATAGTATCCTTGAAAAGATATTGGGGTTGAATGTTATACGTGGACTATTTGTTCTGCTTGACCAATGATAGGGTTTATATTCAGTTGATCGAATTTGTCCTCATTCAAAGTCGCCTTCCAGCGTTCTCTATTGAACACTCGTTCATCAGTTTTGTTGGCATGCGTTTATCTATGAATATTTCCCTTTCTTCATAGATTTCATTCTAAATTTTTGTTTTTCCATTGTACTCTCTCTCTCTCTCTCTCTCTCTGGTTTCCCTACGTGTCGACGTCTCACGTCGTGTTCCTCTACCAAGTGTGATATAACGTTGGAGCCTAACCTATGAAGGTAATTTCGGCAGGTTCCTATACACAGGAGGACGGACGAAGGCTCCATTGGCTCATCTTCCTCCTCACCTGTTTATATATAATATTTTCACCCCTATCTGTCCATAGGTTTACTGTTCTTCCCTCCCTCCCCGTATTTGATAGATATCCCTTTCTTCCTGTTTCATTTTTTCCCCTCTGGTCCATTTTTAACTCCGTCCTTCACAATGTCCCTGTTAACAAGAGCGCTGGTCCTGTATTCAGAGTCATGGCTTCCCTCCGAGAGAAAAGAAAATGAGAATCTTAAAGGAGAGACTTGTGGAATTCAAATCGTCCAACGCAAATTTACCAGTCTATAGCCATCGCGGAGTGTGTGAACTCGTGGGGCGAACGTGAGTGCAAATTTTGGCCATTGTTGAAGAGGGCGCTGACGTTCGAGATGCACCGCGTCAACCAGAGGATAGAATATAGTAATTTGGATGGAAAAGAGGAAGGTTTCGTATGGCATCTAGCAGGAGGCTGGGTAGGAAGGGGAGAGCGGAGACTTCTGAGGTCAAATTGATGGTCAGGGATATATATGCTGAGGTCATCTAAGGGGTTAAGAGGACTTTCGAGGTCAGTGGCAGATGTTGATAATTCTGCATATGTATGAAGTCAGTAATGGGATATAGCAAAACATGGGGAAGATGTTCGATATGTTATTATAGAGTACGACAGGAAAGGTTGTGAACACTCGAGTTTGTGTGCTAGACTGTTGGAGAAGAAGAGACAGAGAGCTGAGGGGTTGAGCTGGGATGTCGGGCAGACCTTACTGTAGGAAAATGTAGGGTTGTGAAGAACGAGTCATAAGACTTACTCGCTGTCAGGTAAGGTAGAAAGAAGAGACAGCTACCTAGGGCGAAGGAGTGACGTTTAACGACCGCTGGCTCACTACGACGTCGTCACTAACCCTCCCTTTACCCAGGCGGGTGGCACCGGTAAATGTACCTCATCGGTCGGCGGCTGCCTACTAGCGACGAGAGAGAGAGAGAGAGAGAGAGAGAGAGAGAGAGAGAGAGAGAGAGAGAGAGAGAGAGAGAGAGAGACCTACCTTCGTTATCGGAAAGGCCAGAACAATCGACAGGCATCATGTGCTCCATTCCTAATGGTCTGGAGTAGATCGTTAACCATCATGGTCTCATGGTCCAGACTATCGTGACCATTCTCCAAACATTCTGGAATCTGTTTTCCAGTTCCCTCCCGCTTTACTTACCCCCAAACTCGCTTCCCACATTTACCCGTCAACATTAGCTCTTCATTAACGTTGACCGGACGAGGAAAATTCATTTTCTTACCTTATCATGGGGACAATAAACACCTCAACTATACCGAGTATAAAAGTTATTGTTACGGTGACGAAGGCACAAATCCCACCCACCCCAACCCGTTTCTCCCTCTCGGACTACCTCTTCTTCCAATCTGTGGTTCAGCCACTCCTGTTCTGAGGCCATTCGGGCGAGGGAATCTGGGATATTGGACGGGAAAGGACTCTCCTCCCAGCAATTCGCAATCAGCTTTCATCTCTGTCCAGAATCATCGCTAGTATATTGTCCGGAAGGTACGGCATTTTACTTTACCCAAAGGAAGTGTGACAACCTCTCATCTTTATCCACTGTTAGATACAAAGGAATACAAAGGACTACAAAGGGATTCAAACAACAACAGACCATCGAGTCCTTTCGAGATAGTTTTGTGATAGTAGAAGAAATCAAACTTGCAGAATAGTTTGTTTCCATCACTTAAGAGTAAAATTAGACGAGTCAAGTCTTGGCTAACTTGATGGATCAAGGTTTAATAAAGCCTTTGATCGTTTTGAATACTTGTATTAGATCGCCTCTTGACCTTCTCTTTTCTAAGGTAAATAGATTAAAGTCGTGTGATCTCTTCTCCTTTGGATCTTTTGCCGGAAAGATCTCTTGAAAGTATCTCAAACTACACTTATGGAACCATCTCCCCCTTCTCTCTTTTTCGTTCTGAAGACACTATAACTCATAGCGACAGACGTAAAGTTTTCTTTTTCATCCAAGGTTAATAAATTTCCGTTAGAAATCTATAAAGATTTTATATGTTGCCGGACACATAAGGCAAAACATATTATCATGGTCGAACATTTATAACAAACTATGTTGCTTGTTGTATTTCCACTTAAGACTGATTTGCACGATTTCCCAACTCAGTGAGCAAAGGATTTAGGTTATGTATTACAGTTTACTTTGATCGAAGCAGCCATTCTCCCATGCAACTGCCACAAATTTTTTTTTTTTTTTCTGTTGCCACACATTTTTATTCCTTTACTGCACGTTGTTCCACCGTGTGACCCGCATATTACATGGGAACATGTCTTCCATCAAGATCATTGACCAGAGCTGACTTGAATTGCTTAGCTCCAAGGAGAAAGCAGGTGTGTGTGTGTGTGTGTGTGTGTGTGTGTGTAATTGGAATTTGTGTGTTACTAGGAAATAGCTTTATACTTGTGTTGACCCTTCTATTAATATTTTATGTATGTACCTTGCCTTTATTGCCATATATATATATATATACATATATACACACACATTGTCAGCCAGGTACCCGTTTATCGACCATCTACAGGGGAAAGGTTAAACTCCTGGGTTGTGTGTTTGCTGACTACAGCTCCCAAGATTCGGACTCCTGCTGGCCCGTCCCCAGGATGCGCTACTTCCGGTAGCAGGGAAATGTAGACTCCTGGAGTGAAAAGTTCTTTGACGAAAGTGGACTGCCAATGATACCGACTCGCCAAATGTGACTTTTCACTCGCGGTGTAACCTCGAGGAGGCTAGAGAGAGATTGTGTGTTCTTCACTTACAAATAAGCTTAACTGTCGTGTGATATTTCGGATAAGAATTTAAATAAAAGGGATAATATCAAGAGTTTTAGAAGTTTCTCCACCGTTGCTTACCTTGGTGTTCGAACCAGTGATTCGAACAGTGTTCCCTCGCTCAAACATCTGCCTCCCTGTTATCTCATAACTTTATAAACTACAGCAAAATTATAACTCGGTTCTCATAAAAAATTACACACCAAGAAAGTTACGAGGATCTTTCCTTCCCCAGGAGCTAAAGGAAAAGAAAACGGGAGAAAATTGACCGACCAGCTCCAACGGGTAGCAATCAGGGGAGTCGAACCGTCTCGTTCATTGCATCACTCACGCCCGAAGGGTAATATCTGTCCAGGGACTTCCAGCGCCCAACCCTGGACCATCTTGCCCTCAGTCCCTGGATATATATATATATATATATATATATATATATATATATATATATATATATATATATATATATATATATATATATATATAAAATATCCATTTTTAGTCATTTTCCGCAGTAGCGATTGGGACAGACTAAGAATTTTCATTCGTTCATATCCATTCTCTACCATTTTCGAGCTATTGTGTGTACTACATCGACATACACACACACACACACACACGCGTGTATGTGGGTGGGTTTGGCCATTCTTTCGCCAGTTTCCTTGCGGTACCTCCCTAACGCGGGAGACGGCGACAAAGTATAATAAATGAATAAATAAATAAATATATATATATATATATATATATATATATATATATATATATATATATATATATATATATATATATTTATTTATTCATTTGAGCTAGTACGTACACACACAAACTATATATATATATATATATATATATATATAGTTTGTGTGTGTGTACGTACTAGCTCATTGGACGTCATGTCGTTAGTTATTTGCTGAAGAGTTATGTCTGTTGTTATACGAGCCAGTTAACTGCTAAGTGAGAGCCAATCTCGATAGTACACGATCCAATTAAACCCAATGGACATCATTCCCTTTAATACGAACGCCAGAGCCTGTAAAATCCAGATGAGCAACCTCACTTATCCACACACATGTTGAACTGGCAACAAATGAACCGTGTTTGTATGTATTTAAGAAGCAAGTAAGTGGCGATCCATTTGTTTCCCCTCAAAAAGAAAACGTAATGCTGTGTCTGATGAAATGGAATATTGAGGAACTTGAGATTGATCGAGATGAAACCAATAGAGAAAAAAAAATATCAGGCATTAACAAATTGGTTTTCTAATGTAAATGTCCAAAAATTAGGTACTGTTAGTCTGAACTGCATTGTAATTGCTTACTTAGGAACCAAATTATATGCTGTAATCAGCGAGAGTGCACGTCAGTCGCCCGTTTTGCAGATTTCAACACCATGTTTGCTTAATGCTAATCCTAATCAGTCTTAAGCCCAATCACTACGAAGAAAGGAAATGTCGAGAGCATCAGTCTTGCGTGGCATGGGTACGCATGAATGGTTATGGTTTCGTTACTTTATACATAACAGAATGAAAACGTGAGCAAATGAGGCCATTGTTTAGGTCAGTGTTTCTATGGATCCTGATGAAATCGGATTATATTATCAGTATAGGTTGACTACGCTCCCAATAACACTCTGATTATCACGTTTCTATTTATCCAATCAGCGCCCATCGTCCAGCTCCAAAAACCTATTGACCCAGAAAACCCTGATTGTCCTGAAGTACGACCCACGAACACAACGGTACGACCCTCTAGCACGACGATACGACCTTGAGAACGACAGCTGGACCCATTTGGACGGTAGCCCATGGGTGATCTGGTCAGAAACCATGCCATTATACACCAAGGTCGTATATCGTCGTGCTCAAGGGTTGTCCATCGTCGTGCTCAAGGGTCGTACACCGTGATAAAGGGTCGTGCCCATGGGCCGTACACCGTCGTGCTCCAGGGTCGTACACCGTCGTGCCCATGGGCCGTACACCGACGTGCTCAAGGGTCGCACACCGTCGTGCACAAGGATCGTAAACCCTCTTGCCCAAGGGTTGTACATCGTTGTGCTCAAATAGTCGTACCGTTGCGTTCAAAGGGTCAGTGGACTGTCTATCCCTTCTGGAGTAAAAGCTATTGTTATTGTAACGACCTTCGTTCACGACAGCAAAACCCATTAGTTTTCTGGGTTCTCGGAACCCCTTTTGTGTTATCACGTCCAAAGACCGAGATGCTACATGTCTCCCAGATGTACCAGAAGCCCTTTGTACCAGTAAAATGTCAGTCATAACTCGTACATTCGGGACTACAGTGTTCTATGGGGAGACTCAAGTTTCGTAAGTATACAACTTAATCCATATTCAGTGTTATCAAAACTGTGGGATTCTGGTGCGGTA
This sequence comes from Panulirus ornatus, assembly GCF_036320965.1. Taxonomy (NCBI): domain Eukaryota; kingdom Metazoa; phylum Arthropoda; class Malacostraca; order Decapoda; family Palinuridae; genus Panulirus; species Panulirus ornatus. The sequence goes on from NC_092281.1 coordinate 8,102,772, forward strand.
TTTCGCCTTATAATTACGCCGGGACCAATCTTTTTAACAAGTCCTGGTGTTGCCTAAGACCCTTGTGTATAAAGGATCCTGCAGCTGGAGACTGCACCACTTCCTCTAGCAAGGGAATGTACACTCCTTTTTGGGAGGGAGAAGCCCCTTGACGAGAATTGTATTGTCGGCGATACAGCCTCGCCAAGGGGTGTAACCATGCACAGGCTTAGTCCAGCAAGACAGCTTTATATATATCACACGTACAGTAAAACACACTGAATAAGGGTAAAGGGAAAAAGAATGTAGTTCAAATGTTTTAGTTTTAAAGTTGCACACGAATATGAGACAAAAAGAGGGTTGAATAGTTAAAGGAAAACCAAAGTTTAATCAAGTTAAAAGTCCAGAATGTTTTGCTTGGCCCACCTGGCTCGTGTGTTGCCAGTTATGTACTCTGGTTATAACTATTATATCCACTGTTCTTGAAAGTTACTTGCGACTGTACGAGAAAGTTATTTCCCCCCCACTCCTTTTTTTTTTTTTGCAAGTTTCTTGCCATTGTCGTTGCTTACCACTGTACTTGGAAGCTACTTTCTACTCTCCTTAAAAGAAACTTACCTCTGTCCTTGTTAGCTTTTTTGCCACTGTGCTTACATTGCTACCGTCCTTGTAAGCTACACTGCCACTGTACTTGTAAGCTACAAACCACTGTCCTTGTGAACATCCTATCACACCACAAAGGACAAGTCACTCGACAGAAGTTTGAGTAACATGTGAGAACATTTCAATACAGAGGTGGAGACTGACTAGTCCCTTTGTAGCTTCTCTCCCTATGGAATGGCACGGATCATATTGTAAGAATCATTCAAGAAAACGATCTAAGATTCCAGGGTCTTTAACTCCTCCTTGTCTCATCAAGGATCCTTGTGCCAATTCCTTCTGCCTGAAGAAACAAGAGTCCTTAACATTTTCATCTAGCTTCAGCAAGGATGCTTGTATTAATCTCCCTGGCGTTTGGGGTGGAACAATTGCACTTTGAATGCTAACCTCTTCACCACGGTGGCACTATATTAAGTTTATGTATAATACCTGTAATGTAATACCTGTATTGTCTCGTTATTGAACTGTTTTCATTTTTATATTTTTTCTATTACAAGGGAGTTGTTCTTAAATCTATGTATACTGTCTTCATTGACCATGTCCTCAGTCAGTCCGTTCCATTCATCCATCAATCTTATACCAGAGAAGTAATAATTTTCATCCTTTTTAACAAGTTTCCTACTTGATTAATCTCATGCTATGTCCTCTAGTTACTCTATCCTTGCATCCTTCGAAGAACTGTTCACTGTTTACATGGTCGATCTCCTATTAAAAACTTAAGGTTGTGATCAGGTCACCCCTCACTCTAGTCTCTTCCAAGACGAGGAAATTCAAAGACTACGATCCTTTACTCCTAACTTGACTCTCTTAGTTTTAGTACCATCTTTGTTAGCTTCCTCTGGATCTCCTCTCGAGTTCTTCGTGCTTCTTTAGTTAGAATTCTAACTTTGGCCTCAGGTAGGGTGTGTGTGTGTGTGTGTGTGTGTGTGTGTGTGTGTGTGTGTGTGTGTGCACCCGCGCGTGTTAAGGAGAAAAACTGATAGTAAAAAAAACCAAAATCCAATAAATTCCGTCGCCATTTAAAAGCTTTTACTGCGAATGCTTTATATTCCTCACATCCCCTCTCCCTCCGCACGACAATGTGGAACTCACTAAATTGTTGTTCTTTGGCTGTCGCCTTATTGTTCTGCCGGACATTCTCTGGCGCGAGACAATGCGTGCACCATTTTGGTTGAGAGAGAGAGAGAGAGAGAGAGAGAGAGAGAGAGAGAGAGAGAGAGGGAGGGAGGTGTGAGGTAATTGAATAACATCAACCAATTGAGACAAAAGACAAACTCTCAGGAAAGTCCCCGAACTCACGAGGCCACACGTAAGATTACTTTCCAAATTTAATTAGTACATACAGAGTGGAACTCGGGAGGACCTCTCCCTGGAAGAGAAGAGGGACGCCTACCCTCCCTCCCAATAGTTCTGGAACTACACGCCGCTCCAGCCAAGCCAGCCAGCCTGCTTGGAACTTAGCACAAAGCTCGACACCGTTCCAGAGTTTAGTTTATGACACCGGATGAATGTCAGTTTCCAGCACCCACGCCCTAACTTGCGCCTAAATCCAATTTCGTGTCACGATAAAGTTCCTCTTCGTAAATCATACCTGAATTACCTTAAGGATCATATTATCTTGTTACCCTCAACGCCAGTCCAGTTTTCGTTACTGGGTCATGTGTATATAGAAGCAAAGTAATTTCCTTTTTTATTAGATTATTTTTTTTGTATTTCTTAATACTTTAAATTCATTATAATTAGATTTATAGTTTTGTTTTTCTTTAATCACGGGTTAGAATTTCTTGCAGTGAAAGATCGAAAATTTGTGATTTTTTTTCTATTTCTTTCATATTAGAACCTTTTTCCAGACAGAATTCAGACATTCTTTAGCAAATTATTTTGTGGTTTTCAACACTTCGTTCTTTACGATGGACTCCTGATGTGTCATCTATCATTATATAATTTGATAACTTAAAACTACATAAAATAGTGCCCTTAATTTCCATATTACCTGAAATATCACGTAAAAAAAAAAAAAAAGGCTTTTGCCTAAATATTTTCCTTTTTTTTTTTAATTTGTCTTTATTACTATTCTTTGAAAGAGTAAGTTTTTGGACGAAATATTCGTTTCGTAAAATGTGTTCTTGCTTCGGGCGTGATGCGTCATTTTTAAATCGAGAAACGAACTGGTATTTTATAGCCACCACGCAAATGGGTCCTTTGTTGAAAAAATAAAGAAAAAAAAAGTACTGTAAATTGCGTTGAATATGATTTTCACGGTTTTCAATATAACTCTATCAACTTGTTTGATTTCACAGTGGAAACCATCAGTGTTGTGGCGCTGAAATTTTCATGACTGAATTAAAAGAAAAAAAAGACGTTTAAATGTTAATGTAAAACACAATATATGATGAGGTCATTGTTGGATATAGGAATTTTTCTTGCTTTTGTTTTCTGTCCTCGTCTCTCTCTCTCTCCACTCTCTCTTTGTGTGTGTGTGTGTGTGTGTGTGTCTTATCTACCTGCCTGCTTGTTTGCCTTCCTTCCTGTCTCTGTCTGCCTGCCTGCCTGCTTTCCTGTCTGTCCTCTCTCTCTCTCTCTCTCTCTCTCTCTCCCGCCATATACCACCTCCGCCAAGACCCCTGGCATACAACACCCTTACACACCGCTCCCAATTAAACAGAATCTATCACCGACCCTAACCAGTGGGCGCGCCACACATCTTGCCTCCTCCCCCTGGGCACGGAACCAACTCACTCAAGCCCTCGACCGAACCGCATCCCACCCACCGCCGGCTAATCTCTCCTCGTTACGCGAATTTAAGACGAAATAATAATGAAATTGATAGATCCAGCGAGGCGGTAATGTTCGCTCTAATCACCCAAATTACCGTCATTAAACAAGGGGATGGGTGGGAATTTGTCGCGAATTCTGGCGCTACCTACAAAAAGAGGAGGTGTGGGGAAGGGAGGAGGACGAGGGGGTATACTTGGGATTTGCCTCTTGGAGGGGGTGAATGACGAGGCATCACCACCACGGAGGAGGAGGAGGAGGGGAAGGAGGAGCCGAAAAGTCTAGAGTGTTGAAAGAATGAATGATAGTAATCTTTATCGGAAAATGGAAATTCTTTCCTCAATTCTGTTGATAATATCCATTTTCGATTTTTTTTATCCCTCAACAGGCGCAATGGATTTTCACTTAAAGTGCTGAGAAAAAAAAAAAAGGTTTAAAAGGAAATCTAAATTCAAAATGAAAATTTTTGTGATCTTCCTAACCTAGTATTATTATCATATATATTATTTTTAAAGTCTATCGTACACTAAAGACGTTTCTGAATCAAGATCAAATATCATTAGATATAATAAAGCAGCGTAATGAGTGATTAATCAAGAAATATACTAAGATACAAAATGTTTAATCCTTTAATGAGCTGATAATCTGTATACATTACCAGTAATAATAATAGTGATGGTTATAGAAGTGAAAATAATAATAATTTGGCCATCTGCAAGAGTGGAGTAATTTTGAATTCTGAACTAGAGTAAATTTCATAATGTTTACAGAAACGAACAGTTGTCTGGAAGAATTGAGAGCAGTAAGATACAGGAGTTCTGTTAGGAGAGAGAGAGAGGTGTCTGCCTCACTTGGAGAGCTGGGTGGGTGGTGGTGGGAGGCTAACTGTGTTAGCTCGTCAAGTCCATATTGACAACCAAGTGGCAAATTACATTTGCTGAATTGCAAGCTGTATATATATATATATATATATATATATATATATATATATATATATATATATATATATATATATATATATATATATATATATATCAAAAGAACTCTCGTGATTGGGGAATAACCTGAAAGCCACAAAGAAACTTTAAGACGAAAAGAACAGAGAACTTTAGGTTGAAAAACTCACTTTGAATCTGACATTACTCACGACAATGTGTGAATTTAACCCATTTTGAATTCATGCTCACTCGTGCTTTGATGACGATTGTTAACTAAATGTACATAGGCGAGTTATGTTTGTCAAACTTAAATTTGAATTAAACCTGCGGAAATTACAGTGCGTATGGGCATGATATCAGTCGGCAATAAAGATGATGCCATTTATTAGACATCTAGCTTATTAGATCTGTGATAATGTTCGCGGAGAAATGATGGAATTTAACACTGCAGTTTTTCAGAGTCGTTGCTTCAACATCCTCTTTCGTTGGTTACTTGTGTTTTGATGTCAAAAGCCCCATTTCACAGATTACTTGCACTTCGATGTCCAAATCGCCATTTAGGGGGTTCTTGTATTTCGATGTCCAAAATCCCGTTTCACAAGGTTACTTTGTACTTCGATGTCCAACGCCCTATTTCGCTAGACCTACTTCTACTTCCATGTCCAACATGTCATTTCACGGATCTCATTACCATACAGTTCCTCTTCCCTGTTGCAAAATCACATATTCCATAAAACACCCGATCCTCAGTCACGTAAGCCATGCAACAACCAACTCTCAAGTCATGCATGTTGCAACGAAGTACTCGTCATAAATCCCATATAACACCCAGTCCTTAACCACATATTCCATTTAACACCTAAAGTTCATAGTCACTTATCCTGTGTACATTCCAGTCATTTGATAAATACATTAGCCCGTCAATTGATTCGGTTCTTTCCCAAACACACATGATTATCTCTCTACATTTATGTTCTGTAGTTTCGTATATGAATTCTAACAGGCTTAGTCACACATACACTAACGGAAAAGTATAACTCAATCACTATACATAAAGCCATAGAATATTTCAGCACACACACAGATCCATATCTACATAGAAGCCATCACACAAACAAATCCATAGATCCAAAATATGAATATTTCACACTTTTAGATCTATATTCATACGCAACACATTCACAAATATTCCTTTCAATTTTCAGTTGATTTTGATCTATCGCACAATAATGCAAGGAAACGTTTCAGCACACTCTGTCTTTCTAGAAAAATAGATACTGTTTATATATATATATATATATATATATATATATATACACACACTAACCTCCCTTGATTTCTGACACAGAAAACGAAAGAACCGCGACAATAATATCTTTCCGAGAAAAAAAAAAAAGACTGAAAAATACGCGCATCTTATATCACCCAACAGAGGGAGGGGGGATCCCCTCCGAACCCTTCCCTCCCTCTGCCCCACTTCCTCCCTCCCCTGGTTCATATCTCTCTCAGATCCCGGCGGACAGGCTGGTGTTATCATAATTCCGAGTCTTACCTCCCTCATTTCCAGCGCCGCGGGGTTCCCAGGGAGTTTTGGTGGGAAGGGTGGGTGATGTATAGACACATGTATCCTATGCATACATAAACAAGGGAGGTAGGGGGCGGCGAGGTAAATATACATATACATATTTTTTTCTGTTCTTGGTCCCTCTTTTGGTAGCAGTGTCCTGGCACTCGGATATAATGATGGCCGATTGAAAAGAGAAGTATTTGGTGTCCACTGAAGAAGATATGCTAATGGAGGGAGTCGGGTTGGCGCTGAATATGTAGAAGTATGGTAGGGACGGCGATCGCTGAATTTATACATATATCGCCAGAGTCGATGTTGCCACTAAACATACAGAAACTGTGCCAGGATGCCACTGAATATATGGAAAAGCTGGAGGTGGGGGGGTCTCGCGAGCCACTGAAGATGTAGAAAGTCATATTTCTTTTTTTCCTCCTTGCTTCTCTCATGATCGGTCTCGTTTTCTATTGAACGTATAAAAATGGAGCCAACGTGTTATTATTACGTCCCATTGGTCAAAGTAGGGTTTTACCGAGCTTTCTTAATTATGAATACTAAATAAGCACATACTCTGAATTCATAATAAAAGAATAAGTGAAATATAGTGAAATTTCTTGACCTCTTTCCCTTTTTCTGGTACGCATAAATGAAAAATATCCACAAATGATCTTAAAATCTTTACCGTCAGGTGATAAATAATTTGAGTGTTACATAATTTCAGTAGATGGCATCGTTCTGTAAAACGAAAAACCTCGTAATAAATACCTTAACGTGATTCTAACATCAGTATTGATTTTACACCGTATAAAACAAATTTTAAGTAAAAATATGTCAACGTATTATGGTATGGAAACTTGAATAATGTACCAAATCAAGTGGAGGTTCATATTCCTCCCCGTGGAAAAAGAATATTAATAATGTTTCGTGAGGGAACCTTCGTTTCAGCTCAATAAATTATATATCTTTTATGAGGGACATATGAGAAAACCAATGAATTCAATCAGCAATGGTAATTCTTAATATGAGACCCAATATTGGTGCATGTTAATTAGGATATTTATTAGATCAACAAATGAAAATATTCATCTCATGTTTTAGGTCCAATAAATTTTGATCAGAGAATTCATTTTTCACTACTGTTTTCTCACAAAAAAAACTTTGAATAACAAAAGCTTTACATCCCCAGGTTCCGGGAAGTGATGAAATAATTCAAAAAGCTTTAATGCTTCATGGTAGTACATGTGCGTTAGTGTACAGAAAAGGATATATTGATCTATATATCTATATCTAGGTACTGTCCACATACGAATGAAAAGTTCGATGATTGAACAATTTTCGAAATCAAGGGAAATTTTATATATATATATATATATATATATATATATATATATATATATATATATATGAATATATATATATATATATATATATATATATATATATATATATATATATATATATATATATATATATATATATATAAAGTTGTTCATCTTATAGCATACAAAACAATATAGACGTAAACTTCATTTTCGTAGACGAACCGAGAATATAAACCGCATATGCTCGTCACATCCGTAAGAAGCCTCTTTTGGGAGGGTATGACGAGGCTCTATAAAGCATGCAGCGTCAGCATGATTCGAGCATGATGAAGCATAAGCACCGAGCATGATGGAATGGCGCGGCAGACACCACGATTCTCATTTCACTTTTCTTTGTCGTCTAGCCAGTTATTGGGGTAATCTCTTTTGGCGTCCCTTGCGATTTACGAGCCAGCCATCTGCAACACTGAACCACAAACGTACGACCACGTTTAAATAACAATTTTGGGCACATGAATGCATTTGTTAATGTGATTACTTCAGTGGGTGACTAGCCTCGTCCCTCGACCCACTGAACTCATCCCTCATTCTTGAGAAGCAGGTCTTTGCTTATACTATATCACTCGCATATATGATAGAAGAAACAAAGTGTCGAGTTCTCCAGGTATATTGATGTGCCAGTTGTAATGCTAGTCGTATTCATGCACACACACACACGCATATATATATATATATATATATATATATATAGCACTTGGTAGGGGTGAACGGCAGGATCTGCATTTTAGGAGCGTTAAAGACGCTGTTTAGAATCTTCGTCATATGAGAAAGTGAAATGAGTATCGAGTTGAGTCACCGGTCAGACACAGTAACTAGAAGCCACATAGAGGTTGGCTTTAATCCTGTCTAATATGGTTAATTATGAGAGTGTAGGGGATAAGTGCCGCTGTCAGGTTAGGTTGGTGGGAAAGCGAAAGACGACCAGCCTTGGCGAGTGGTTAGGGTGGCGAGTGGTGATGTCAGAGCTGGTACTAAGAAGCTGATGCGAATGAGAGTTGGCATTGGCGAGAGGTGGGTCTATAAGTGATGGAGGATTGTGAAGGTTCTACCTTCCCAAAGTCGGTCAGGTTTTATGTTTGAGCGAGTCTGGTTATGATGATGACGAGGGAAGGATTCAAGCGATAAGAAAATGATGATCATTAGGTTCAGTCCACCTACCCATCTTTATCATTATGTTCAGTCTACCAAACCATCTTTATCCTTTTCGTCCACTCTCATGGCACATCTCAAAGGTACCCTTAATTATTCTCGCGTTTATTCTGATATTTCGTAGGACAGGAAAGGATCTTATTGCTATCGTAGGATACGCTGCTATATATAAAGAGCTCTATTTCGTACTAGTGACGTAGAGACAAGCATTCCTTGCTAACCACGACCTATGAGCTTGGGAATAAGATGACTATTTAGAATGAACTTTTTCAAAATACTAGGTTTATAGCCATTATATATATATATATTTTTTTTTTTTTTTTTTTTTTTTATACTTTGTCGCCGTCTCCCGCGTTTGCGAGGTAGCGCAAGGAAACAGACGAAAGAAATGGCCCAACCCCCCCCCCCCCCCATACACATGTACATACACACGTCCACACACGCAAATATACATACCTACACAGCTTTCCATGGTTTACCCCAGACGCTTCACATGCCTTGCTTCAATCCACTGACAGCACGTCAACCCCTGTATACCACATGACTCCAATTCACTCTATTTCTTGCCCTCCTTTCACCCTCCTGCATGTTCAGGCCCCGATCACACAAAATCTTTTTCACTCCATCTTTCCACCTCCAATTTGGTCTCCCTCTTCTCCTTGTTCCCTCCACCTCCGACACATATATCCTCTTGGTCAATCTCTCCTCACTCATTCTCTCCATGTGCCCAAACCATTTCAAAACACCCTCTTCTGCTCTCTCAACCACGCTCTTTTTATTTCCACACATCTCTCTTACCCTTACGTTACTTACTCGATCAAACCACCTCACACCACACATTGTCCTCAAACATCTCATTTCCAGCACATCCATCCTCCTGCGCACATCTCTATCCATAGCCCACGCCTCGCAACCATACAACATTGTTGGAACCACTATTCCCTCAAACATACCCATTTTTGCTTTCCGAGATAGTGTTCTCGACTTCCACACATTTTTCAAGGCTCCCAAAATTTTCGCCCCCTCCCCCACCCTATGATCCACTTCCGCTTCCATGGTTCCATCCGCTGACAGATCCACTCCCAGATATCTAAAACACTTCACTTCCTCCAGTTTTTCTCCATTCAAACTCACCTCCCAATTGACTTGACCCTCACCCCTACTGTACCTAATAACCTTGCTCTTATTCACATTTACTCTCAACTTTCTTCTTCCACACACTTTACCAAACTCAGTCACCAGCTTCTGCAGTTTCTCACATGAATCAGCCACCAGCGCTGTATCATCAGCGAACAACAACTGACTCACTTCCCAAGCTCTCTCATCCCCAACAGACTTCATACTTGCCCCTCTTTCCAGGACTCTTGCATTTACCTCCCTTACAACCCCATCCATAAACAAATTAAACAACCATGGAGACATCACACACCCCTGCCGCAAACCTACATTCACTGAGAACCAATCACTTTCCTCTCTTCCTACACGTACACATGCCTTACATCCTCGATAAAAACTTTTCACTGCTTCTAACAACTTGCCTCCCACACCATATATTCTTAATACCTTCCACAGAGCATCTCTATCAACTCTATCATATGCCTTCTCCAGATCCATAAATGCTACATACAAATCCATTTGCTTTTCTAAGTATTTCTCACATACATTCTTCAAAGCAAACACCTGATCCACACATCCTCTACCACTTCTGAAACCGCACTGCTCTTCCCCAATCTGATGCTCTGTACATGCCTTCACCCTCTCAATCAATACCCTCCCATATAATTTACCAGGAATACTCAACAAACTTATACCTCTGTAATTTGAGCACTCACTCTTATCCCCTTTGCCTTTGTACAATGGCACTATGCACGCATTCCGCCAATCCTCAGGCACCTCACCATGAGTCATACATACATTAAATAACCTTACCAACCAGTCAACAATACAGTCACCCCCTTTCTTAATAAATTCCACTGCAATACCATCCAAACCTGCTGCCTTGCCGGCTTTCATCTTCCGCAAAGCTTTTACTACCTCTTCTCTGTTTACCAAATCATTTTCCCTAACCCTCTCACTTTGCACACCACCTCGACCAAAACACCCTATATCTGCCACTCTGTCATCAGACACATTCAACAAACCTTCAAAATACTCATTCCATCTCCTTCTCACATCACCGCTACTTGTTATCACCTCCCCATTTACGCCCTTCACTGAAGTTCCCATTTGCTCCCTTGTCTTACGCACCCTATTTACCTCCTTCCAGAACATCTTTTTATTTTCCCTAAAATTTACTGATAGTCTCTCACCCCAACTCTCATTTGCCCTTTTTTTCACCTCTTGCACCTTTCTCTTGACCTCCTGTCTCTTTCTTTTATACTTCTCCCACTCAATTGCATTTTTTCCCTGCAAAAATCGTCCAAATGCCTCTCTCTTCTCTTTCACTAATACTCTTACTTCTTCATCCCACCACTCACTACCCTTTCTAAACAGCCCACCTCCCACTCTTCTCATGCCACAAGCATCTTTTGCGCAATCCATATATATATATATATATATATATATATATATATATATATATATATATATATATATGTATATATATATATGTATATATATATATATATATATATATATATATATATATATATATATATATATATATATATATATATATAAATTTTGGTTTTCCCCGACGCCTCCTCCTATACATAACACAACGAGCGACGTGGCTGGAAAAGAAAACGTCACCTGGGATTTCACGCCCCGAAGAATCCCACCTTACCCTGCTCCCAAGTGATATGTATTCCATAAGATAAGGGACCCCCGCAGAAGGGATCTTGTTTTATATATATATATATATATATATATATATATATATATATATATATATATATATATATATATATATTTGACTCGAGGCGTTACCGGACTCCGCCAGTGAAAAGTTACCTTGGGCGAGACTGTAACACTGGAGTAACAAAAATCTACTCGAAAAACTTCTCCTAAAGGAGGCCACATTTTCCCTGCTTCTGATTGTAGCGCAGCCTTTAAAATGCAGATAATGATAACAATAATAAGACTCTGGTATTATTCGTAATAAGAAAACGTCTGTTTAATGGTCGTGACTTCTGCTCTAAGTCCAAGGAATATCACGAAATATAAAATAGATTATGGGCTGCCCAAAATACCTGGGCTGGACGTAACGACCAGATGCCCAGCGGAAAAGTATTATACACTAACCTTCATCCTAAAGTATAATACATTGCCTTCATCCTCTGAGTTTTATGTCAAGATGTATATTTACTTGAGTAACTTTTCGTGCTTGCAATTGAACATTTTCGCGACTGCAGATACGATATTAGGATACGTATACATTTATTCATATGTATACAGACACACGCATACAACAATGTATATGAACCTTCACCTTTGTATCTGTTTAAAACCATCTCGCTTAAAACCTTCCGTTTGTATAATCCCCAAGCTAATGCAATATACATCGTGTATTTTCAGCCTTTGACTACAGTTTATCATTTACTATTATTACTATTTCTTAGTACATGGGTACGGAAATCGACAGCAATTTTTTCACAGAAATTTGGTCAAAACTTGAAAATGTATCTCATATTTGGTCACCACACAAGCACAATGCAAATAGTTGAATGATCAATTATCAAACACACACTGGTAGGTCTAACTCATCTGAAAGATACAGGAATAGCAAATGGTTTCATTATAAGTCTCAATTTACATGTTGAAGATAATTGAATTCGACTCATCAATACACTAGCAATACAGACTGCAAAGAATATAAAAGCACATACAGATTGTATTTAATAATTAACTACAGACCCGAGATACAAACCCCCTCCCCCCAAAAAAAAATAATGACATGTGGTAATGTATTTTCCTGGGATTCGGCAACGGCTCACGATTGGCTAACCGAGTGGCAATTACACAGTCATGCTTTGTATCAAAGATATGCAAATGAGGGAAGCTTCTGCTATGGCTGGGTCATTGTACCTGAATGATAGTTATTGATTATTATTATTATTGTTATCATGGTTCATAAAAATGTTCGGTTGAATGACCTTCTAAGCTGGATTATTGTGATTAAGCTTAGCAATGGGTGATATGTTTGCCTCTCTCTCTCTCTCTCTCTCTCTCTCTCTCTCTCTCTCTCTCTCTCTCTCCTCCCTCTCTCTATATATATCAAACCAGTTACTTCACTATCGTGTTGCCCGTAAACGCCCCCTTCCCTCCCCCCAATCACCACAAACCACAATTTCCCAACACCCCCCCCCACCCCCTTCCCACCCAATTTCCGGAGGTAAACGCGTTGCCTTCTAGTTCAGGAGAGGTAATTGGAAACGATGCGATGGAGACAGAGAGATGGCCAACTTCGTGGAGGTGGCGTCTGTGAACCAATGATAAGACATCATCATCCTGATTTGAATAGAAATATATTTTCCTCGGGGAGATTTTCCCCTTTTCTTCAGGGGAGATATTAAGGAAAAAGTTAGAGAGAGAGAGAGAGAGAGAGAGAGAGAGAGAGAGAGAGAGAGAGAGAGAGAGAGAGGAATAGGTGGATAGATAGATAATCTGAAAGGATTCTCCGCATCTCCCACGAATCCTCCCCTCCCCCCTGACAACCACTTAAAATTTCAGACGATAAACTCCCGCCGAGTTATGTAGATCCGATATAAACACCTCGGATCCCACACGAAGCCTCCGCTCTTCTTTTCAAATACCTTAAGAAACACAATCAGAATCCTTCCTACAACCGTAGAATCAATCTTATATTCCCCATGCCCTCAGTATACACAAGATTGAAACCCATCTAAATTTCGGATGGATTAAAAGAGAAAAAACATACACTGTAGAAGTAAATGCGTAAGACGAAGCTTCGAAATTCCATTCGAATCACCTGAACTCCAGACCTACTTTGGAATTCCCAAGCCATCTCCAGAATCTCCTCCCGCACCCACAGAATCCAGAGTGTGCTGGAATTTCACGGTCCAATGCTCAGAATTTCATGTGGAACTTGCACACCCTGACAAGACCAATGATTCTGTAGAAATTCTCCAATTTCCTTTCGCTCTGTCTAATCTTATTGAAGAAGACAATACAGAATCTCTTTCGTATTACACTTTTTCCCACTCGCAGTGTCGGTTTTCTACTCTATTCTTGACATTCTCTTTTCCTTCAGGCACGTATTGCATTGCTCGCTTTCTCTGTTTCCTTTATTCTCCCTTCGTCTCTATCGTTTGTTCATTCTTCTCATCTTTTCTTCCTTTATTGTATCCATTTGTTCCTGCTTTATCAGATCTTCATCTGAAATTTCTCTACTACTATTTCTTAAAAGACACACGCACACTATAATACATATATACCCCCTAAAAAAAAGACTAAATACATTCACACTCGCACACATAGTCGACCCAAACTACCTCCCCGAAGCATGCACGAGCTATACTTTTATATCATGCGAGTTATGGACACCACGCCTCCCCTCAGCATTACAAATATCGATTCATCATATCAAGAAACACATTTCCAAGATGCACAGTACATGCTGACGACACTGTGGGACTAAGCTATAATCATCCTATACTCCTTTCCGACTATCTATTTATTTTCCATTCTCTCTCTCTCTCTCTCTCTCTGTATATATATATATATATATATATATATATATATATATATATATATATACATATGCTCCGTAGAGGATTTTACCTGGTGTGTTCAAACACACACAACTACAGTTATATTCCTACACACTTTATAGCATCTTCTTTTTCTAATATCTTACTTTTTTCTAAAGTTACCATTTCATTTCAACTTTTTTTTTTTCTCTTCTCTTAATATTTTTTTCTTTCTTTCTCTGCAGTTTTCCCAATGGTTTCAGCCATTGCAAAACGTCGTGTCGCTTTTTTTTCTAGTATAATTATCATCTAGTTCTTTGTTCCATTATCGTCTCAACTGTTGTCCCCTGATACAGCAATATGATATATTTATTTTTCACTTCACCTGTTACATCCTTTATTATGAATTCCTGCACACTCCCTTGTTCTCATAATTCCCACAGTACCATGTCTTCTTACTTCCTCTCTCTTCTCTTCCATCCTTCTCATTTTTGTTCTTCATTCTTTGCACTCTCATATCTTCACATGCTGCAAAACACAAAGTAATCTTTCCCTTTTTATTCATTAGCTCCTCCAAAATCATTCTAGTTTTGTTTTCCATTTTACCCAAACAATCATCTTTTTTCATATTTGTCGATTTTCCTCGTTTTCAATCTTTGTCTTGTTTTACCTTTTCTTATATACCACCTAAACAGGTATTTGATTTTATCTTCATATTTCATCTTTCTCTTCAACCCTTTTTCTCTCTTTGTCAATAAGTCTCTCCTTGAGTTATCATACAACCATCAATATAATTTTCTTCTACCTCTATATCTTTTCTTTTTATCGTACTACCATCAACCATTTTTCTTCACCTCTTCTAATCCTTCTATTTTCTTCTCCGTCTCTCGTCTCTTCCTATTTCCCCAGACTCCTCAGGCCACAATGCGCTTAACCGTAATGCATTATCCGGACTGATGGCATTAGCAATACTAATCTAGTTACTTGTTCTGGTAACAAGGCGGCGCTCCTTTTGTTTTGAGTGCATCCACTTCTTACTTTCGGCTGGACGTCTGTCCTGAGTGCATCCTGCTCTTACATGAATATTTTGAGCGCGTCCCGCTCCTACTGTTTAGTTTACGCATGTTTTAAGTGCATGTTGATGTTAGTTTTAGCTCGGAGTGAGCTTCGAATGCCTCCTGCTCTTACCATGTAGTACATGTATGTTTTGAGTGCATCCTGCTGTTATTTTCTTAGTGATAGAACACTAGAAGTAATTGTGTAATTAACACTGTCAAATTACCCTAATATAGCAATCGGAGTTCAGTGGAAACTAACTCGTGCTGGAAGTCTTTCACCAAACAAACAGCTCCGGATGTAGTATACCGAGGACTGCTGACTTCGAGGGTCAAGCAGACCGGAGTCTCGGAATCATATCTGTAGTCAGGAACTCCTGTGTCAGCTCAAGTGTCCATTTGATTTGGAGAAAACTGTGCTATATGAGGTCGACAGAAGGAGAGGAGGTATGTGGAGAACAATAACGAGAAAGAAGGAGACTCTCATATGGATGACAGTGATGTGAATCACATTACTATGAAAGGTTTAGATGTTACTTAAGCAAGAATGAGGATGTAGGATGACTTAGAAATGGATATTTGTGGAGCATTTATATGAACGCAAGTTGTGGTAAAATATTTGTAGGTTACAGACGAGAACAATGTTGTAGATCAAGCGTTGGAGATCGCCTTGAGCTTTTCTATACACACTGCGTTTGTAAAAATCAAAATTCCTCAATGATTAAGATATCACCTACAGTTAATCATATTCTCACAACGCGAGGATCATTTCCTTATACCAACTTTTACGGAAAAACACTCCGAATATTTTCTCTCTGGGAGAAGGGGTTAACTCGTGGTCAACAAATTAATTCTAACATACTTCACTAACCGGGAAAAATTTCTCATGAGCCTCGTATATTAGGGTGTCTGCCCAGGGTACGAAAAGCTTTAGACTCAAGGTTACGGCTCGAGATAATGAAGAAGTTTTAGTGAAGATATTAACATGAAAAAAAAAGAAAAAAGAAATTTACATCATTAGACGAAGTTCCGTCAGTAAAGCATGGTAAATTTCGAGATGAGATAGATTTACTTTGAATATGAAATTTGTTTCGTTAAAATTAAGCGAAAAAAAAAAGTAATACAGAGAATGGCTTCCTCTAGTGAGCGCTGAAGCCTTTAAACAAAAGCTCATTTGATTCCCCTTACCTTTGAAGGTTTAACAAGCTGTGGTATTCTTGATTAGGAAGTCAGTATTGTTTCGTGGAGGTTGTAATTCTGGCTGTGCGGAAATGTTAAACACTGGGATTTGACATGTGTGGAATCCCCCGTGTGCGCACACTCGAAATTATATTGATTATTTAAAATCCTCAGATACAAGAATTGGTGAAAATTGCGCAGGCGCGTACACACACACACACACACATACACACATACACACGCCATATCTGACGCACACACACACACACAGGATCAATAGGATGTGTCAGTCACCAGGGTCTGTCAGGGGGTCACTAGGAATCTGTTAGTATCAGTAGACTAACCTGTCAGCTGTCAGCAGGACTTGTCAGGTTCGATATCAACCCGTCAGTGTCAGCAAGTCTCCCCCCCCCCTTTTTACTGTCAGTAGGACCCCCCTTTTACTGTCAGTAGGACCCCCCCCTCTCCCCTCCCCTTTACTGTCAGTAGGAGGTAACGAGGGTATCCTGCAGCACCATTAAGTAAATCATTAACGAGGGTCACTGGACGACGTTTATCACCTGGTAAATGGCTATGGCCTGTTAGCAGGAGGAGGGTAACAACAGTGAGATGGATCAGGTGTTATACGAACGGGTGACTGGGTCAGCGATGAGGAGAGTAGCACTGAAATACGTCAAGGGTTAAATGAGAGTAGGTAGGGGAAAAAAAAAAAGATGGGGAGACGCAGATAAAAACAGCGTGATATATATCGGGTATTATATGAAAAGGGCAGATGAAAAGGGATGTGAATAGCGTTACTAAGATAAATCAGGCGTTTTATCGACGTCGAGGGCGACGGGGGAGGATATTCCATCAAAACGTTCATAATAATTATGAAGTTTTAGGCATTTTCTGTAAAATATATACACCTTTGGGTGTACCCTCTTACCTCAATACGTAGCAAAATATTTGAAAAGTTTTATTGGAAAAGTTTGTATAATCAGAAGGGACTTTCCAATAGAATATCATCTAAAATTAGGAATAGGATTCCTTAAAAGTATTAAAATCATATATATAGAACTTCCTCTATTCTCGTTGGTAAACGCACGAGAGAAAATATATATTCTACCTCAGGTTATGAAACAGGAGGCCGAAGGTCATGACCCGCAAAAGCGTTAAGCTATAACAGGTTGCAATATTCAGGGCCGTTCATCAACCATTGTGTTATACATATTGCAAGTAACCTCTGATTGAATAAGCTTGGTATACAAGAAATCTGATACATCTGGTACCCGCTGTGTATGGCCGAGGAATTTGTTAGTAAATTGAAGGTAGGGACTTGCCCTATATATATATATATATATATATATATATATATATATATATATATATATATATATATATATATATTTGGTACCATTTCACCACATCTAGTTGCTATTGAAAGAGAAAAGTGTATGGGCGGTACATACAGGGAAGGAGTGCGAACGAGTGGGAGATGTACAAGAGAAAGACTGTTGAAGATACAAATGATTTCCAAATGTGCAACATATAATAAGAAATCGTTTTTCAGAGAAACGAGAGTTTTTCCCAGCTCACCATTTACGTCTTTGGACTCGGTGTAGACTATTCTATACATGGTATTTGTGTAACTTCTTGACAAGAGTCTGTCCAGCGACCCACTCGCCTCCCGCATGCTTACTATAACTGCTTCACGAATATTGATCAAACCCATTTTGTTTTTACACTGCTATCGACCCCTGTCTGAACATGATGCTGTGGGATCTCGCCGAAGCATCTGGCGTACGACACGGCCGCCACCTTTACCTCGCATAGCTTATCTAGTAACCCCAAGCGATGGATCAATAGGCGTCGTACACACGTTCAGTCAATCAATTTGGGAAGAACGTGGCCATGTCTGAGATTCGCGCCCGGACGTCGACATTGAAAAAAATTTATGAACTACCTTTATTCACAGCGAGAACACGAACACCGCATCAGAGAGAGAGAGAGATACGTAGGAGTAACCTCTCTAAAATGGCGGGAGTGTTAACGTTACATATCCTTTACCATGACATGGGAGAACGCAAGATCCCTAACTTGGAAGAGAACTTCATGGTGACATCCCTGACCTTAGCCAACCGCCCCATGTTCAGACGGGCGATGGTGGGTGGGATGAAGAGGAAATTCCATTATTACACATTGTGGGTAATACTTGACGTATAACAAGGACGATGTGGAGGAAAGCCATCAGTGGGAGAGGCTTTGGAGGAGATTGATATGGGAGAGGCTTTAGAGAGGATCAATATGGGAGAGGGATGGAAGAAGATTAACATGGAAAAGGCCTGGGAGAAGATTAACATGGAAGAGGCTTTGAAGATTAACACGGCAGAGGGTTAGAAGCAGATTAATATACGAGTGGCTTACGGAGGTGAAATCAGTGAGAGGGTCTTTGAAAATTGTACGAGATGTGGCGATTTTGAGTCCTATCATTGGCAAGGTCAGAGTAATTTTTTTTTCACATGTTAAAAACTTAGTTAATCGTAATTTGACCAAAACACCGTCCGTAGATAACTACTTAGCTAGCTAGCTAGCTAGGTAAAAAGGTTGATTACTTGATAAACAGACACATAGATGATGAATAGATATTGTTAGATGGAGTGATAGATAGATACATTGAATGATAGGTAGACAGATGATAGATAAATGGAGTAATTGAGAAATAGATAGGTGGAACGATTGATAGATAAACAAATAGGAAGATAAACTAACGTTACGCCAACGATTCTCCCCATGGTATCTCGTCAGAGGGAACAATGCATCCGACATTCCATCTCGGATCTGAAGGTTTCGTGGGCGAGTCTCGCCGAGTCGCGTCTTGTGACGTGTGCAACAAGGCTCCGGCTCTCACAAGATGAGAAACCATCTTCACTTTATATAGTCTCTCCCTCTGGCCATATTTCCCCCCCTTTCTCTTTACCTTAATAGCTACGACCTATTACTTTAAAGATATTCCTTTTTTTTTTCCCCACACCCAAAGAATTCTCCTTTTCTTCTCGTACTACTTTTGTCCCCTTTGTTTAAAGTGATGTTTGACGTTAAGAGCTGGCCTTGAAGAGAGGCCTTTACTCAAGAGGTGGCTGGTGCCTTCGAGAGAGAGAGAGAGAGAGAGAGAGAGAGAGAGAGAGAGAGAGAGAGAGAATCTTTTATAGCTCTACTAGAATCATTTTTATAGCTCTACTCTCGAAATTTTCCTCCCATTTAGCGAGAAAGGATCGTCTAACTACACAACTTTTATTAGTTCCTGTTCGTTAATTACTTGAACTTCCGTATTAACTTCAGCATGACCAAAGTCTTTATTATTGTTATTATCATTAGGGATTTTGTGCCCATGATCAACGTTATTGTTCGTGAAGAACTTTTCGTGATAATGGTCTGGCACTAAACACTAGGCAGAAATTACCCTATTCCTGTACTTCAGAATTTTACGAAAGGTTTGTTCATTAATCTTGAACGAGACAATGATATTTACGTGGTATAGAGGTTAGAAAACGTATAGTGTGTATGTCTAGTATACTTTATGAGAGGTTTCTGCATGATTATCAAATAGAAAATTGATAATGTGTGTGGCTATACAAACTATATGAATTACAGTACTTCTCTCATTGGAATAATCTGACCCTAAGAATGATTAATAAAAAAGACACACCAGAGATTAATCTGTACCTGCCTGTACCCTATGGTCTCCAGTGCTCTTCCCATCTACAGATTAGAACTCCCCCCCTCACCCACTAATCCACCCACATAAGTTAATATTCAATTTAATCACCCCGCAACAGATCCCTCACTCCTAAAACTATCGAGTGATTAATATTAATCATTGCTCTATTCCCTGCAAGTGATTTCCTGTCCATTTCATCATCAGCATCTCCCCATGTAACAGTAATCGTCTCGATTTTTAGACACATTTTCGCCCATTTACTCTTGCTTAAATCACATTATCACTGGTCCTCACTCCTCATGACATGTTACCCGACCATACAACAGTTGATCAAACTCACTGTTGCTATCCTCAAGATCAGGACAGTGACAGGTGTGTGTAATTACCCAATTTCCATTTACGTCTTTGTAGAAGTTTTACACTCGTGATGCCCCATCGCTTGAGCGTTTTCTAAAGTCATACAAGTGTGTGTGTTTCATTACTCATCTGTAATTACTTCTTTGTATTGTATTGTGCAAGGAGGAAGCTGTACAATCGTTTGTGTACGTGTTTTTGCATGGTGTGCCTATGTTTCTGTGCACAACTATGAGTTTTGGGTGTATTTATACTTGTATGTGTTCATGTGTATACATACATACATTTGTATGTCTACCTTTCTCTGTTTGGATATGGTTATGTATAGATGTATGTGAATTTCCATCCTTTATTTCTTTTTTACTTTATTTTCAACCCATTAACAACAGCAGGTAAGGCTTATGTAACCATATAAATTGGCATTATGGTACACGTTTAAAAAGGCACTCTATCCTTTCATGAAATTTCGTCCCAAATGTGACACGACATAATGCCTTCTGCCCATAAGGCTCGGTTCATTCCTGATTTAAAGGAAGCTTAATTCGGTCTCAAAACTGCAGTTGAATTTCGTCGTAAAGAAAATGTTTAGTGTATAAGGCTCAGTTCAATAGATCTTAAGAGAAAAAAAAATATCGATGTATAATCCTCCATGTAATATTATGAAGAAAGTGTTCTTAGTCTACAAAGCAGCGTTATCTCTTAATGTAGAGACTATGTTTTTAACCTATATGACTCCCTCGAGTCGTATCATAAAGGAAATGTTTTCACTCTACAAGGCTTAAGCCTCACCATAACTTTAAAAAAATTATTAATTTCCGAACGTAATATTCTTCCGTCATTTTACTTCATACTAATTAAAAGCCAAAATAAAAGGAGGTTCCACTGTAAAGAGGGATATCAATTTTTACCACACACAATAAAATTGTTTTAACAGTGGATGGGGAAAAAAAATGATTATCTACGCTCGGTATTCTTGAGAGGGGGACAAAAATTTTATAAAATAGAGAATTGTCAGACCTTACGCAGCCTTACGCGTCTCACGCCATAGGAGTGCGTGAGAGAGAGAGAGAGAGAGAGAGAGAGAGAGAGAGAGAGAGAGAGAGAGAGAGAGGGGGGGGGGGAGTGGAGGCGAGACTTAAAGAAGTGAGCGACGCTTAAGGATCTGATCTCTTTTAATTAGTGCCTAAAAAGCTAACAAGAGGGTAGGGAGTAGGGAGACATAATTGTTCAAGTACACGAACTTTCTTCTTCCCTCACGGTCGGGGAGGTGATGGTTCCTCACGGTTGGGGAGATGGTTCCTAACGCCTGGGGAGATGATTCCTCACGGCTGGGGAGGTGATGGTTCCTCACGGCTGGGGAGGTGGCTTCTTACGGTAGGAAGGTGATGGTTCCTCACGGTTGGGGAGATACTTCCTCACGGTCGGGGAGATGGCTTATACGGTAGGGGAGGCGATGGTTCCTCACGGTTGGGGAGATGTCCTCTGATGGCCGGAGAGAGTAATGACTATGTTCATAACGTCCATCTTCTCCCCTCTCTCTTCTCCATCTCTGTCATTTTCTTATCTCTCCTCCCTCCTTCCCTCTTCATTCATCTTCATTATCTCCTCTTTCACTTTTTCTCTATTCTTTTCGTCTACCCTTCCAGCTGTCCACTCCATCCTTGCCTGTTCTCTCTTTCAACCTCATCAGTTCCTCCTCCTCCATCACCCTTCTCCATCCTTTTCCCTTCTCCATCACTTCTCCCTCCTCCATCCTTCTCCCTAACCCTTAACACAAAAAATCTTTCACCAAATATAAGAGAAAATGTACTAGTTATGATGGGGCTGTAGAACACCACTGGTTATATATCGGGGTCATAGAACACCACTGGTTAAAATAGGGTCATAGAGCACTACTTATTACAATGGAACTGTTGAAGTTTACTTATGAAACTGCCGAAACTAAATGTACACAAGACACAGCTTCACTTACGTTCTTTAAAGATAAATGAAGCCGAAATTTAAGCTATATAGCAACACCTCGGAGCTAAATCGACATATAGTAGTATGTTAATCTAACCCTAACCTCCTTTAACGTCAAAAGTCTGTGATATACAGTCTAATCATAGGCATTATCAACCCTCATGAATTTCAATAGATAAAAAGAAAAAAATAGAAGGGTAGGGATGGGGGTCAAAATTATTCAATTACATTATTCACATGCAAATTATATATTCGTAAATTACAATGATACTTTTAGTACAGGATAATTCAGAATGATTTAGAGACTCGTGGAGTAAAGTAGTTAATTTCTAAAGTGGATAATGAGTTTTCTTATTTGTCTCCCTTTGCCTTAGATACACATCGTGGGAACGTAACCTTCAACCTCCAGTGTTGGCCGATAAACTCGTGCGTTATGCAACCACAAGTGGTGAAAACCTAGATATGATCACCTCCTCCAACTGGCTGGACATAAAGTTACGCAAGTCTGATTGTTGACGAGAGGGACGGGTCTAGGGTGGCGAAGAAACTTGGGGAAGCGTTCGTTGGAGTGGGTCTTGGTCGTGTTGGCTGGAGGGACGAAGGGCATGTCTTGGGAGTGCAAAGAACTTGGTAAGGGTTTGTTGAAGTGGTTTCTCGGGAGTGTCGAATAAAAGAGACGGGGTTTGGGGAGGAACGTTTTCCTTTTTGTAGTATTCTTGGAGGTCTGGTTGAGAGGGAGTAAGCTAAGGAGAAGTGGAGGATATTATGAGGGTAGCAAGCAAATCTTGAGGCTTACTCATAGCTGCTTCATTGCCAGTGAAACATAAGATATACCCAAAGGTTCAACATAGGTCAGTTCAAGTCCTTTATATACCTGGTGGTTTGTTTCGTTGCTCATTTGACCAATCGACTGCCAGGGTCAATATCAGGGACGGTAACGTCATGTGTTTAACACAAAGTCGAAAAGCATTTACCTTCCAACTTTGGTATACAAGACGTCGTTCCATTCATCTCACTGCATATCTGGCCTTTTATGTTATATTTGGACAAGAAATGGTGATCAAATATGAAAAATAAAATATCAAAACATATGATAATAATCTAGGTTCATAACCTCAGCATTTGTAACAAAGGCTCGCCATAACCTAACACTGACGTCTAGTTGGATATAATAGAAATTTTTTGAATTTCTATTTCCGACTGCTTTATTAGACGGATAATGACGCATATGAACAACATGCATGGATCTCGAATGCTCATCTTTGTGTAAAGCTATTTGTGTGTAATGAAACACACACGCACATATTATATAAGGTAAAGAGACGGGGGAACAAGTGTATATCTCTCTCCGTAACACACGGACAGTAATCACATTCACATATATGCAAACATATTCTAATGCAACTACAAACATGCACATATACATGGATACACAAAGGAACTGACAGAGGGGAAATAATTTCATTCGATTCTTTCCCAAACTTCGTACTGTACCGCTTTTTAATTGCCAAAATAAAATTGTGTTCTCTGAGTTTCTTGTATTTCTATATATTCCCTATTTATTTATATTTACTGTGGTTCTCTTCCATGACTCCGTTTGTTATATAATCCTCATTATAATTCTTCATTATCGTCTTCATAATGTTGCTTCCAATGTATCGCCTCTCCTATATTTCTCTCTAATTGTTGTGATCCCCTCTTCATTATTTTTCTTTTCCTTCCTTATTCGTCTTTCTTTCTATTGCTATTCCTCCATTTACCATTTCTTGTATCTCTCTTACACTTCCATATTCTCTCCTAACGTATTTCCCCCCATTTCTAGTTGCTTTTTGTTCTGCTCTCTCTCTCTCATCTTTGTTTTTACGAGGGATTTTTCCATGTTGACGTTGAAAAACCCCTTTTTGTGTTAGTGATTTTACTGATGGAAATCTTAAAAATTCCGTTTTGTACTTTTACACACACACACACATATATATATATATATATATATATATATATATATATATATATATATATATATATATATATATATATATTAACAATCTTTTACCATAATTCATGACGTGGAATTTGATCATTCATTTTGCTTGCACTACCGTAGGTGAATTCTTTTTTGGTCAACTTGTGCTATGAAGGAAACTAATTGGTCGAGCGAGAAAGGAGAAATGATCTCGAGTTTACAGTCAACAATTAGAATAAGCCGATCGAGATCACAGTGTTTGGTTCCAATGATGGTTTATGACCTCGAAATCAAACTCAGACTGCAGCAGATTATTTTATCAGAGGGATTTCATTTTCCCATTGTTTTTCTTTACGGATACCTCGTTATAAATATCTATATAGGCTTTTTCTCCATTTCCTAATTATCACTTTTCCTCATTACAGATTTCCGATAAGAAGTCTCTATATTTGATATTTTTCACTTAGCTTATGATTTTTCTAATGCTTTATTTCGCTTCTAGTTGGTCAATACATCTTACCAGTGAAAATAATTGAACGTAAGAATGGGTGAAAATTTCCCAAAGACCGATAGAATCTATGAAACTTACCGTATTTGCGATATCAATTAAAAAAAAAAACCAGGTAATTGTCTCTATTTCGATTTGGTCGCTGGGAAGTTTGATCGCTGAGATCGAGTGCGTTCAAATGTAAACAAACGAGAGCAGCTCACATTTTTACCCCGAGGCGTGAGGGACCAGACCACACTCGTGTTAATATATTCAGACTATAACCGTGAAAAATATGGTGAATCTTTGCCGCTGGGGGGAGTTAGATGAGGTATTCGTTGGTTCTGTTAATTTCTAGAAGCGTTTCAGATGCTTTTACCTAAATTAAACCCACACATTTTCCTTATACATCATAACCTTCCCCGCCATCGACTTGCTCATAACCGTATATTAAAACTGGATGATATAAATCATTCTCCTCACAATCATCGCATTTGTAACATCACATCAGTTGCCCCCTAAGGTTGTGAAAGATATCACAAAGTTGGTGTAATTACAGTAATTATTCTTTAAGATTTCAGATGTTTAACACGGGCCATGGCAAACATTTGGTAAGTAAACATTCACCTCTTTAGAAATAGAAATGAGAAATCTTTATTTGATATCTTTTGCTGTATATTACTTTCGTCCTTTTTCTGTCGTGAATTTAAGCGTCCATTCAAAATTACCAATTATGTTGGGAAAACGTTTTGACTTTCATAATCTTCAAATTTACTGGAAAACGCAGTTTTTAACCAATAAAACACCTCTTGCGGTAAGCTTTTCTGGGATATGTATCTTTTTTTTTTTCTGCCGAGTGTAAGTTATCAGAACCACAGAATCAGGCCAAAATATGAATACTCTTCGTATTAGATGTATATGATAGCAAAGGAAATTGTCGAGTGGTTGCTTAGTTTGTTATCTGGACTTTGGCCATTCGACTGCTAGTGTCATTAAGGCCGTCACCGTCATGTAATAACCAAACAATCGAAAAAGTTCGAAAACTTTATTCAGCCATTGACGATAATTCAAGGACCATACATGTACTCGCTGCACGTATAGCCATGGTGGAAAGAAGTGGAAACTGAATATATGTCTACATTTCCCAATTTCACTAACACTCTCAACCTCACCTTATATTTCAATTTGATAATGAAATAAATCATCACATTTTCATTTTCTTGATAGAAAAGAAACATCCAGGAAATATGATCTATGTTGAAAAATGTTCTTTGCTCGACTCATGATTTATCACAAGCGATTATTCATGATTAATAGAAATTGTATCACGAACCTTTCAAGAGTAATTTCCGTATTATGATTATTCATTGTTTTTCTTTCAGGACGCAAGTTCTTTATCTGTTTATTTATAAAACAGGTATGCACCATTTCCCAGGATTTTCTGAGCCTCTTTCCGTCTTCTGTTGACAATTTTCTTCTAGTGCTTAAACTGTGTGTCAAAGGTGGAAGGAACATGGAAAAGCAGGGGACCAAACTGGAGGTGGAAGGATGGAGTAAAAAGGATTTGGACCGATCAGGGCTTGAACATTCATCCATAAATTTTTTCTTTGACAAAAATTTGCAAATTTGTTATTCTTACCGTTGCCAAACACAGGATTACTTTTGACAGTCTGCTACTGTTGTTACTGCTGATGTGACGAATGCTATTCTTCACGTTACTTTGCTATTACTGCTATCTCTAACGATATTGAGACTAAAGCTACCCTACTCCTATACATACTGCTATTGCTGTTGATTTTACTGTTGTTTTACCTATGAGACAAAGACATATTAGCTGCCATTGTGCGAGACCTTTAGGTTAAGAGCCAGGCCATCATACCCAAGCATCGTTGTAATAATGATGCGGGACATAGTATCTCCCATGGGTAATATCTGAAACCCTCATAATGCGCGTAGAAAATGGGATATCCATTTTTTACCATCTCCCTAAATTGCCTCTACTGAGGCTCGAAAGATAAGGCCGAAAGTCAACAAGGGCTCTGTGTATATGGCGGCAGTAAGGTCATACAAGCTGTGTCAAAGTCGCTCATAATAGATGCCTTCTTGGAGTTTGCATTTGGCCTCTTGTTCCGAAACAAAGAAAACGGTGTTCATGATCACTAATGTACGTGTGTGTGTGTGTTTGCACCGATAAAGTGAGGCTGTACAGAGTACTTGAATTCTCCTCTTTCATTTCTACAAATACATCATACATATTCTTCGTTGCCACGTACCCAGCAGAAATGAAATAACCTGTTGAAATTTGCCTGTCTAATCGTCATAACGTATGGCATCGTAGTATACATTGTGGTATATTCCGTACCTCTCTATCTCTGTTACTTTGGCGTGGTCGAAATTTACCATATTCGCATTGGATTCCTTTCCATTTGTACCGAGGGCTCTCTCTCCCTCTCTCGTTCTGGTACCTCCGCCATGCAGAATTATCTTGTTTGTTTGCTCCAGGCATTGTGCTTTGGTCGGCGGGTTGGTGATGAAATATATCAAATGCTCCGTTGGAATTTTTCCTCTAGGAGTTGCGAGAGAATCTTCATTTATCCTTTGTTATTCTCTTTGTGGAAATGGAGGCATTTTAAAGGTTTTATTAATTTTTGTCCTCTGTAACCTGGCCTGTGTTTTTGGACGCACGTTTGGGTTTAAGGGAAGAACTATTGCGATGTTTTCATGTATATGTTATATACTCTTCGAATCTCTCTATCGTTCCTGCTGATGTCGAGTTTGTGATCTTGTCTGACTACACTCCTGTTGGCCCCGTCGCTAGCCCTGTGTGTGTGTGTAAGGAAAATATTCATCAACCACTGAGGTTGTTATCTGTTCTTCCCGTGTACTATTCTCTCATATTATAAATATATGAGATCTGATTTTACAACGTCCTAAAATGCTTCTCGGTCCCTCGACTACGCTTAACATACGTAATTTCATTGCTATTATCCGTTCTTACATGTGCCCATTGTATTTCCTTAAAGTCCTCCCTCTTACTTTTGTAGTCACAATCCTGCAGACAGCTCCAAATCTCACACTCAAAACCAATCAATTAATCATCAGCTACTAATCCTATTCTTTTCTTTCACCCTTCAGTACGCCTCTAATCCACCTTCGATCCTCTGTAATCCATAGCCAATCATTGTTGACACTAACCTTCACCTAATCCCTTTTACAGCGCGGGAACGCGAAAAGGAAGAGGAAAAGAAATATGGTAAAGATTTGCTCTTAATTCCACTTCCTCTCATTCGTTTACGCCATCTCCCCTAATTCTCGCCCCCTTTTTCAACCAGTCTCTCTCATCTCTTTATCTCTACCTCTCGCCTCCCGATCTTTATATCATCCCTTCATCCTCTCGCATCCTACTCTCTCTCTCTCTCTCTCTCTCTCTCTCTCTCTCTCTCTCTCTCTCTCTCTCTCTCTCTCTACCGAAGCGAAACGTTTCATTGTTTTTTCAAAGACAAGTCTCTCTAACCCCTTTCTTTTTTCCTCATTTTCTTCGCGCTTCTCAGACCTTTGGCTCTTCACACACACACACACACACACACACACACACACACACACACACACACACACTATACCAGTAATAATAATATCTGGGACAGGAAACGCAAATCTTGCACAATCTTTGGTGGCTGGGAGGAGATCTTCCCTCATCATCTCGAGGGGAGATTGGGGTAATTTGTTGATTAGGCGAGGAGAACTGGGATAATTGGTTGATCAAATAGAGATTTGGGATAATTGGTTGATCAGTTAAGGGGAAAATTTGGATGATGGATTAATCAGACGAAATATGGGCGCACCGATTATTCAGACGAGGAAGACTGATCCAATTGGATAATCAGACGAGGAAAATTGGCCTATTTGGTTGGACAGACGAGGAGATTTGACTTAATCAGACGAGGAAGAAAAGTTGGATAATCAGGAAGAACCAGGACAATTGGTGGATTCGATAACTGAAAATCATATCACGGTTCTGAGCTCACGCAACACGCAGGTCTTGCTTGCATAATGCTGAAAAATGAATGCAGTTCATTCTGGTGAATGGCAGTAGATGAACGTGTACGATACCAGGGTGAATGAAAAAAAGAAATCAAGAATTTTACAACGTGGGGAAGGAGAGAGAGAGAGAGAGAGAGAGAGAGAGAGAGAGAGAGAGAGAGAGAGAGAGAGAGAGAGTCTTTATAAATATAGAGCGAATGACTTATAGGAAGATTAATAGTTATCGATCAAATGAATAAAAAAAGAGGGTTTAGCAGAATACACGTCTTAGATTCCTGAATTCTTCTCTCTCTCTCTCTCTCTCTCTCTCTCTCTCTCTCTCTCTCTCTCTCTCTCTCTCTCTCATGCGGTGAGCAAGATCTTGCAAGTATTCGAAAATAGGTATAGTCTGTTTGTTTGTATGTCTGTCTGTGTCTTTTTCCTACGACCCAAGGAGCAAACATATCACGGAGTCGAATGAAAGGAATATATATATATAAATATATATATATATATATATATATATATATATATATATATATATATATATATATATATATATATATATATATCCTAACCCGAGCAAGGTACATCATTTTCTCGACCAACCGTTACGGGTGGATGAACAAGTGGGTTGACGGTGGACCACCTGCCGCAACCAGGATTCGAACCTACGTCCTTGACCCTGGGATAATTATAAATCTGTTTATCTGATCAGAGACCACATCTGTATACCTCCTGTTTAATTAGAATAAAAGAAAAAAAAGGTTTTGCCACCGAGCGCAAGTCCTCTCTCATTAATATTTTAAAAGCCTCTGTTAATGACATCCCTTTCGGACTATTAACTAGTTTGATATTTGATCTGATATTGAATGTTCTTCCACGTGTCTGATGGATATATATATATATAATGTGTGTGTATGATGGGTGTCTGCAGACTTAAGAGGAAACATGAAAAGAAAAACAGGAACATTACATTAACAAACACAGGACAGCAGTGGCAGGAAAGACGAGGAAATTCTGAGAAGAGAGAGAAAAGTCAAGTTACAAAAAAATCTGCATTCATAGGAAAGCAAGTGGTATTTGTCTACAGAAAACGGGGGAGCTACCAAAGGAGAGGAAGCCATAACTGAAGAGAAAGGAAATGGGACGAGGGAAACTTAGAAAATAGAACCATAAGTTATACACGAGAGAAAATGGCTTGGGTTGGTTGGTTGAGCTCAATGATCCGTCAACTACCAGGGTCATTAAGACCTCTGACGTCAAGCTTCTATATTTACCAACCGAAAATATATCCCTAACGACATTTCAGTAGAAAACGTGAATGATTTCCTCTGTGCTGACACCTGGAAGACTCGTTTTCTGAGATCCAGGTTCTATTGTGGGGACGGGTTTGATCGCCACGTAGTTACCTAGCCTGTCCGGGAACGCTGTTCAGTCTGGCATGTAGTTACGTTACCCTGCTCCCCTTGGGCACTACTCTACGACCCGTGAGCGCGACGATTCTAAGACTTGAAAGTACGAATGTACACGATTCTCTTGAGCACGAAGGGACGATACCCATCCAATCTCTTCCTACACATTACTTTAAACTTACTTTTGACACACGAAATTTGATTTTCCATTTTTCAGGTTATATATTAGGGATCGTGGGACATTCTCACATCCCTGGGATCCAACTAACATCCCCGAGCAAATAGTCTACCGTAATTTCCACACGTTTTCAACCGAACTGAGTTTAGTGTTTCTGGAGCGCTCGGCAGTTTCCCCACACACTTGATCAAACGAACTGTAACCGTCAGCAAGCGGTATAGCGAAGGAGAGAGAATCGTTGTGAAGGACGGCTGCATTTATACAAGTTCTGAGGGTGTGAGAGAGAGAGAGAGAGAGAATAATGAAGATTGAGATAACGATACGCAGAAATACTAAACAGATGGACGGGCTAAAAAAAAATAAAATAGTCTAAAGAGAATTAAGAATGCACACGTGTCATGACTTATGCACAAATCAAGATCATGAAGCATAAAAGGTGATAGAATTACTGTTGTAAATATAATACACTCATAGGAACAAGAGGAAGTTTCTATAATGCATAGAAAGACGGCAAGGGACGGAAAAATATATCACTCGTCCATACTATATAATCTCTAGACTATTTCTCTTATAGAAAAAGAAATAAGTAACTGTATAATATGGGGAACGCCTAGTTAAAAAGATTACACTACGTGTCAATTATAGAGAACGTCAACCAATTTCATTTTCCCGAAGTCTTTTCACATGCGACACACATCTGGTGGAGGACAAAGACTTCCCCCATTTGTGTTAATGGCCCCGTAATACCTTGGTCTGTCCCCCTGTCTTGAGTCAGGATGCGTCGGCAATCTCCTCTGTTGACTGGTTCACTTTGTAATTTAGCTGACGTCGTCGCCAGCTGACGCAAGACATACAGCCTGCCCGCGAAGAGATCACAAGAAAGTCTGCCAGTGTCAGGAGGTCTGTGATTGGAGAGGAGATGTTGCTGACCTAACTTCCAGCGACGGCAGAGGAAAAAGAAGTTTTAGTAATGTGGGAAACATTGCATCTCTGACGAGGGAGGAATTACGGCCGACGGCTTTACCGTGCCAGCGTCAGTCGTTGGGTCCATGACCAAGGAGATTCATGACTTGCTTCCCTCTCAAAGACAGTCAGCAGCCCTTCGGTGCAAACGACAACGTTGTTGACAAACCTTTCAGTACCTGCCAGCAAACCTGTGGTGAAGGATAACCTTGTTGCTGACGAATATTCCAGCCATTGTCAGCCGGCTCGTCATGAAGACGATGCAGCTAAGGAACCGTCAAGCGACCGCCAGCAGGCCTAAGACGAAGAATAAATCTTCCAGGCCTTTAACTAATGTCGCATATGGATTACGATTTCCCGACATTCCAGGAAATCCATTGCCCAAAGTATGCCCAGTAGTTGCCATCCTTTACAACAAGCACAGGAGGTGGAGACTAATGCGATCCAGAGGCAACAGATGGCTGGAATCCCCTCGCCGAGCTTGATACACCGCCGTCAGTGACCCAGATGTGCTGTCTGGAAGGAAGACTTGCTGGAAAAGTTAAGGGCGCGAGTGGAAGATACTTTTCCATTTCTCTGGAAGCATCAGCTGTTAAGTCATTACATGGCTATCTCTAGAGATCGCTACGCATCTCTCTCCTACACACAGGCGCCAACGCACCAAGTCTTCCAGTAATACTGAGAAGAGTTAGCCTGGAACTGTTTCTAGGGAATGGAAACAGGAGTTATTTTTGAAGGGAAATCTTCATTATTAAATCGGCTGCAAAAGAATCTACGTCACGGTAACTTCAATAAAGAGATTCCTGGCATGTTACAAGGGGACTGGAAACATCTTAGACAATGTTCATCTTCGTAGAACTTCGTAATATTTTCTTTTTCAAAGTAAACGTGGATGTTTTCGATGAGCACGTGCAGCAAAATTGCGGAGTGCCAGAAGGAACAACATGGTTGATCTAGACACAAACAGGTTTGGTTACACCTGACATGAGGTTCATCAAGGACCACACACCTCATACTTCATCATTGTTCCGAAAAATATTGTCAAATGCAAAAGAAAATTTCACCTCGTCATTCTTCGGCTACGATTCGTTTTACAATGACCATGAATTACAGGGACTGATTAAGAAAAAAAGCTGAATTCAGTTAAAATCAATTTCTATTCTCCTCTGAAGATGCGGTAATACACGAAAGTGGCAAAGATTTTCGTATTTTCTTTTCAGAGTGGTGGTCCTGCATTTGCGAAGGCACGTGTTTGTGCATATATATATATATATATATATATATATATATATATATATATATATATATATATATATATATATATATATATATATATGCGCAAAACTGCAAAATATACATCAGACGTAAAATACTGGTTGATACAATCTCTCTCAACTTATAGTAGCTGACCATTGACAGGTTGGGAAATAACGTTACCTCACGCAATATTTACACTGCTACCTGTGTATATTGACATATCTTCCCCTGCCCTGCGCAACCACGTCCTTCTTTTCCCCTACCATTGTTATCGCAACAGCCAGTCTCCGTCCCTCAACTCCCTCCGATTACGTGTCTTCTTTTTGATTCGTCTAAGGATCCCGCCTTTAATTACTTTTTTCTTCGAGCCAGTCCCCCTCTCATGGTTTCTTCCCTTCCCTAACACTTATCTCTTCTCTGTGTGATTGTTTCTTTTCTTTCATCTCTCGTATACTTGTACTTTACGTCAATTGTCTCCCTTATTCCCAATAATCTTTGTTTGCTTCCATCTGATAGTCTATTTCAATCTAATTTCTATCATTCCCTTTATGGATCTAACTGTTCTTTAAAGATATCATACATTTTTCATCGCTGAAAGTATAAAACCAAAGCAAATGTCCCTTTACCAAATATTTGAAAGTTTAACTAACACGTCATCAAGCTCTTATTCAAATGATTCTTTCCGAAGTAACAGGATTGTCAAGTATGTGAGGAAGCCACAGTCAAGTGTTTAGCTCCAACCGCTTCCAATTAGTGTATATATACAAATAAAACAATGAAGGTTTGTCTGAAAGTAACGGTAGCTGTCCAGATCATTCTCAAATCCTTTCCATATATAAGAGAGGAAGATACGAGTCTGGAACGCCCTGGATCCAGTAAGCTATGGGATAAGGACCTATCGTATTACCCAACGTAAGAGAAGCCATGTCCGTGACACGCAGCACTACGAAGTACCGAATACTTTGGTTGTCTACTTCGAAGTACCGAGTACTCGATACCATCTTCACTACTTATCACTGGCAAAGCCTCTTAACTACTTACTACTTGAAAGCCCCAAACTGGCTCGCTGTTGGAGGTTAACACTTCACTCTAGCAGTCGAACAGCCTAAGTTATTCACGTTTGGGTCGGATAGAGAGAATATTCGAGACAGAGAGAGAGGTTTCATTTTGGATGAATGACAACAGCGACCTGACTATTGGACAGCTGAATAAATCAAGTTTAAAAACCTGTGGAGTAGAAGGGTAGTTGGTGGACGGGGAAAGGGATTGCCTCGAGGACCCACCAGTGGAAAGACGAATGAGGAGGAGGAGGAAATGAAGGAGTTGAGGAAGGGTAAGGGTGAGGAAGAAACAGGGGGAGAGAAGGAAGGAAAAGCCATCGATGAGGAATGAGGGGCAAACGCATGTGATGAAGGAGGGTGAAGTGATGGTCAAGAGAATATTGGTGATGGAAGATGGAGAGAGTAAGAGAGGAACATCGAAGTGATAGTCGTCTGGAGTGCGTTGGAAGGATGGCGCGATTTCTTTTCTCTATAATGACGAAAGTTTTAATGCAGGATTGAGTCGAACATACACCGAAGGGATAATGACTTAAGCAGATAGTGAATGAATGAATAAAGATCATTCTGTTCATGAGATTCAATGTGGAATCATTTTTAAAGTTCTTACAAAGAGGATTTGTTATCTTTGGCATCATCATTTTTTTGGTTAACCATGATCTTGCACAAGTATATATATGGCCTTTAAAAAAAATTAATGAAATATAGGATAATAAATTACGTTAGATGTCGACAAAGGAAGAATAATAAATTCGTATATAAAAGATCTTAAGATTCTTATTTTGTCGAGATATTTTCTTTATATAAAGATACAAAAGAGTAAACTGTCGGGCGGAGAGCCATCCATGGCCATATTCTGTACGAGTGGTGGACGGGTCGACACTGGCGAATATTTAATGGATGATGTCGGCAGCATTAGTGGGTCCCAATGTGCTACCGTCATGGTGGGTCCTGCCGATTGAAATTCAATGGTATAGGAATCCCATCCGGATGTTGGCGACAGTTTGTTCAAATCTGGTCGCGATATTGGGCTCAATATGTGCCAAATTCACCCCTTTCCACCTTTTTCTGCATGTCTGTCGATCAGCCACTATATATATATATATATATATATATATATATATATATATATATATATATATATATATATATATATAATCAGAAATACGAGCAGCATGGATAGGTTAAAGGTCTGAACCTGCCACATTTCCGGGAGCTACAAACATAAGCCTCTCGATTACAAAACTGACTGGGATTGACAAATGAAGATCACGAACTCTTCACCATTATCAGAATCGTTCCCAGCAAGGGATCAACAACCCCACTGACTAATGGGCCTTCCAATGCTACAGAGACGTCGATTTACAAAGGAGCAATTCTAGGAATCATTTGCCGGGAAAGTATAGGTTTGAAATGTTATAATCCAAAATACGCGTATCTAAGAGTGGATTTACAACATGAAATATGAAATTATGGAGAAATATGAGGGATTATGAAGACAAGTCTACAAGCATCTTCTTGCAAGTATCTAACTCGTGCAACAGTTACATGGCAAAGGAAGACAGACTATTTCTTTCTTCATCTAAAAGACCTGAAAATCAGCTGCTGACAATACTGCAGCTGAAACGTCCAAGATGTCCACGTTCATCACTTAAAGAGTCTTTGAGGTTTGCCTTAAAAGTGTGCAAGCGATATAGCTAGACCCTGTGTGACTTTCATCACTGCTCCTCTTGTGGACAAATGGTAGGTAAACCACTGGTTTCAGAAGCCATGGATCATCGAGGTGCATTACAATGGACTGGGAACGAATGGGGGAGGAAAGAGGGGTGTCAGGGCTACTTTAAATCCCCCCCCTCTCTCTCCCCTCTCCCACGCACACACCTTTTTTCAACCTCTCTACTTGGAAGGAACAAGACCCACTCGTCTTCAGCAAGGAAGGGGGTTCGTTGGAGACTAGCGTCCATCGAGGAATCAAGACGAAGGAATCAAGATTTAATTGCGTTTCGTGATTGGTGGCCGATGACACCGTAACATCAAACAAGTAGTTTCCGAGATGGTATTTTCCATCAAGGGGAAGACGACGACAACCCCAAGCAAGCCTTAAAGAACCTCTTAAAAGAAGGAAATGGCCGGAACCAAGAGAACTCAATCAAGGGAAAATAAGAGAAAGAAAAAGAGCACAAGCAAGCCTTAAAGAAACTCGTCAACGAAGATGATGAAGAGAGAAAATGGTTGGAAGTGAGGGAACAGTCTTCCGTAGGGGTAATAACTCAAGCTATTCAGGGAGTCACGGCCTAAGATGCTAATGTACCTCGCCTTCCCTTGGAATTTATCGATTGTTCGGTTGCATCACCGCCACAGGGTTGATCTCGGGAGCAGGAGGTATAGGGATATGGGTTTAGAAAAAAAAAAAAAAACTCTTGAAAACGTCAATTGGGTTTAGAAGCTCTTATCTGAAGAACGTTAGTTCCCAACGTTTCTGAAGTCACCCTTTGGTACATCCGGTAGGGTAATGATATCTGGAAAATCAACATTGATCTGTGGATCTACATTTCACAACGTGTATCGCTATGGATAATTATGTTAACGATTCGTGGTTATACGAACTGCTGTATTACCAATTAACACACTGTTAAGTATTAATCAATGGTTGTACTAACAATTATATTAGACTAAATCACATTAACAAGTTATATAATTACTTTAAATAAATGACTGACTTGTACAAACAATTTTAAATCGTTTCTTTGGCCTCATTTACTCCACAAGTAGGATTGATAGTCACAAAGACTGAACGTACGAAAAAAACCCATCCTGAAGTGTCGTGTGTAGAAAGTCCACCAGAGCGAAGCTTCGATTTGAATAATGATGAACATTTATTACCCTTCATTATTTTCACCCAAATCGTACAGCAGGGTTGAATGACCTTGTTTCTTTTGCGAATGTTTACGAGCAAGGATTATGCTGTATCATCATGACTAGCAGCCGCGTAAGCGACATAAGCAGCATATTGTATTGCGGGAGAATCATATAAACCAACGTAAACATGTAGCAATGTGCCTGTGTTAGGGGGGAGTTTCCAACTCGTCTTGCCCCGTCTCTCAACGTTTAGATGTAGCATGTATTTACTCTTGTGTATGTATACACACACACACCAGCCTAAACCATGCAACCATATATCAACCAGCCTCGAGGGGAGGATGAACACCTGGGTTGGGTATAGGTCACCTGTCGCGTCCTGGATCTGAACCCGCGGAGATCCGGTCCTACGCTGGCCCGTAACGCTAACCGCTACAGACACGAGAACTGTGTGTGTGCGAGTGATGGAAAGAACACCAGCATCTCACCCAGTGTCTTTGTACAGATCGCTGACACGTGGAAGCCATCTTCCTGCCGACGACAAGGAAGGATCCATTTATGTTAACGGCTTGGTAATGCCCGAGCCATCTTCCCTTGGCTGACTCACACTGCCTCAGACATCTGTATCTATTGACTGCCAACGACCCAGTAATTTAGTTGCCGTCTCGCCCGCCTGACGGAAGACAAACAGGTTTGCACGCCGCGGGGAACACAAGGCAGAGGTGCGGGTTCTCGTTGGGTCGACTTCGTTAAGTTTCTATGTTCACTTTCCAGTGTGGACTTCGACCTCATCGCCAATGATTAGACTAATTAAAAGACTCTGAGGAGACATCTACAAGTGGATCCTTTAAGATTCCAGTGTTTCGTTAAGTTTTTCCCATCGTGTGTTCCAAAGCTATACATGGAAGATATTAAGGAGAAAATGGTAGTTTTCATCAAGATCGAGATGCCATGGGCAGATGTATGTCCTCATCCAGCCTACTTTGGCTGCCCTCTCTTTCTCATATTATATATATATATATATATATATATATATATATATATATATATATATATATATATATATATATATATATGTAACGGATGGTATATGCCATTATTTCGAGCAATATTTGTTTTAGTTCGTTGTGCATACAAGCAGAGGTCTCCCCTCCCTTCCCTTCGCCAGGCTTATAATATAAGTCAACATTCGTCCCCGTGTGGTTTGATTATCTTGGGTTCTTTACCATAGCCGGTCCTCTCTCTCTCTCTCTCTCTCTCTCTCTCTCTCTCTCTCTCTCTCTCTCTCTCTCTCTCTCTCCCTGGCATCTATATACATCTCATGTGTCTCTTTTCAATCATCATCCTCCCTAGTTTCAGAGGCTGTTTCGTGTGTTTATTTTCTTCCTTTCTCATCGAGTGAATGAAAGGCGGAAGGGTAGGAAAGCCCTTTCCTCTCCTCGTGGGGGCAACATTACATCGGTCACCCCTTCTGGTGTTGGTTGACTAATTCCAGGAGTCTTTGATTTGGTGTAATGAAGTCTTTCACAGAACAGACCAAAGGGGTAGTCCATTACTACACTGGACATCATACGTCTTATTTTCTGCTTTGATGTTTTGTACATATGTGCACGTGTGTGTGTGCACGTCCAGCTGTGCATACGGGGATGGAGCTTTACACTCGTGGATTCCCCCGTCTCATCTCCCATCTTTTACATATTTTTTTTTTGGACTGTATTGACATTCATTTTAGTTCAGCTTGTGGCACGAATCCACATGTGCTGAAGATATTCAAGTTTTAGCTTCGTTCAATCGTCTTGCCCATCTTCCAGTCGTGTCCTCTAGTTCACTCGTCTTGCCCATCTTCCAGTCATGTCCTCTAGTTCTGGATTAAATTCCAGCATCAAAGAACCGTCAACGTTGCCTTCTAGCAATTCATGCGTCGTTATCACGCCTTCCCTTATTCCTCTTTCTTGGCACGTTTGAAGGCGTCCCCACCTCACTCGTCGCAGCTCAATCCACGGTGGTCCGACACGACCATTGTTGCATTCCTTTGGCCCCCATGTCTGCAATTCTAGCTGGATATTTAAGCGAGGAGACCTGACTGTTGCGGCATTCCAGCTTAGGGACGAATGGACGTCGTGCATAGCTTCCTGAAGATCCCACGTTCCGTGTACTTAAAGAGGCAATTTGGATATTGACCAAAATACAAATTCCTATAATGTTCTCATTTATTTTTCGAAGTATGACTCTCATAACTTCTATCATCCGTTATACAGACTCACCATCATCTAGTCTGGTAAATTCTTTCCATCGTAATGTCTTTCATTTTCCAGGTTTCATATTTTTTTTTTTTTTGCCGCTGTCTCCAGCGTTCGAGAGGTAGCGATATACATATATATATATATATATATATATATATATATATATATATATATATATATATATATATATATATATATATGCTGGTATCCTCGAGGAAATAAAATACGGAGATCCAAGCGCTATCCAGGTAATTCAGAGCTTCATGTATGTGAAATGTCACAAAAGTTCTTGGGGGTCCTCGTGTTTCATTTTCCCTGTGGCTACCCGCATATTCCTGATTCCCGTGTTTTGCGATATATATATATATATATATATATATATATATATATATATATATATATATATATATATATATATATATATATATATATATATATATATATATATATAATTGTGTATGTATAGATTTGGTGTCAGTGTAGGTCAGGCGTGTGCTGGTGTGACCTATGAGGAGATTACCCAGGACACGTTCACCACATACCTGCAGACAGAGTGACCTGGGAAGCAATTCGCCAGGTCTCATTCACCAGAATTCCATCTACAGTTGCGTGTGACTATTTACCTCGGAAGGCAGGAGAACAACTTGCTCATCTATGGTTCCTTCGTCTGACGATTTAGAGAGTGTCTGTCGGTCTGTTTGTCTCTCGTCTTGCTGACGTCAAATAACTCAAACGTTTATGGTCGAACTCGCGAACTGCCAAATATATTCTCACGAGACCCATTTTTGACAGTCACTCGGAGAAAGATTTCTGCACTTCTTAGGTTTACAGACAAGAAA
Source organism: Panulirus ornatus (assembly GCF_036320965.1). Lineage (NCBI taxonomy): Eukaryota > Metazoa > Arthropoda > Malacostraca > Decapoda > Palinuridae > Panulirus > Panulirus ornatus. The sequence goes on from NC_092281.1 coordinate 8,142,399, forward strand.
GGAAAACATTATTCCTGAACAAATATACAATACAACTCTATATACGCATAAAACTGCACAAGTGTCGAGGTTGCAGTATACCACTATAAGCTTACACAACCCAAACGTCAGAATATATCCGGATATATCCGGATGAAGGAAGGGAATTCCTGGGTTTTAGGGGAAGAGGGACAAAAATCCGTCTCGCTCTCTCTTTCTCAATACTCAGCATATAGGAAGGGTTCTGAATAAGTGCTACCAGGACCCGATCATCAAGATCTCTTTCTCTTATACTGTTTGATCCAATCGTCTATTTCATCTCGACTCCCTTTTATCATCTGTTCATCTGCCTCGTTCTTTCCATGTCCTTTAATAACCTCAGATGTAATTTGGCTTTACTATCCTGTCAGTTTTTGTCATTGCATTATCATAGAAGATGAGGTCGTCCGGGAGTTCCTCGCTTATATACCTATTCATGATTACCTATTTGTACAGAGTGCAAGGAGTAATTACAAACATAGGGACCCATATCTTTGATTTTCTCCACTATCATGCAGTGTTTCGAACGTCCATGTGCTATCTTCATTCATCCACCACTCTTATATTATTAAATTGATATCTTTTAAGCTTTTTCCTGAATTTCATGTACGTCATCATTTTGGTATAGACCCAAAGGACGTGATCATGTCACTCTTCTCTCTTCCATGACGGTAGAAATTTAAGAACCTGTGGCCGTTCCACTTTAATAAACTGTTAATACTAGAGCCATCTTTGTCACCCTCCTCTGAAGATTCTGTTTGTTCTCTCTGCCTCCATAGATGCGATGACCAAACTTGAGATGCTTATTCTAATGTTTTTATAAAGAACGTGAACAGCTGGCTGTTTATCCCCTTCTCCAAGATAGAGACATCTAGCAGTTCTAATACTTGCCTGGAGATAGCTGGTTTCCTGAACAATTCTCCTTAGGTAGGAATGTAACCAAAGGCCAGGGACTTTCAGCTTATTTCCTGCTGGATGATATATCAAATTTTTTAATCTATGATTCCTCACTACTTTTCAACTATTTGGGTTGAATCTTAACAACGCATTAGGCCAACTTCAGAGTCTGTGTCTTGGTCCCCTTGTAAAGCGATGCAATCCTCCTCTCTAATTACCACCTCCGTGACTTTGGCATCATCCGCAGGTCAGAGCCATGAAAGACACCTCTGGAACCTCAACCCTTTATGATAAAGCTTTTTCAACATGAATCCTCTCCTTCCTTCCGAAAAGATAATCTCCTATCCTTCGGAGGAGTCTCCCTCTTCTCTTATTTCCTCCTCTTACAAGCCTCCTGTCTGGAAGTCAAGATGCAGACAATCCACCCAGTCTTCTCTTTAGTCTGAAGTAGAGCTCACTCTCTCGTAGAAATCCAATTGGATCGTTGCGCACCTCTTTTTCCCTTAAACCTTGTTGTTTCTTAAGGAGCGTCTCCTCTACAGGGAGTCATCCATTTGCTTTCCGATTACCTTTTCTAGTGTCTTATGAGCCACAGTCTTCAGACAGACTTGGTCATAGTGCAGCATCCTCCTACCGATCTCCTTTCATAAAGACATATGTAACGTCTGCCCTCTTCCAATCAGGCGACATCTTCGAACAATATTTCACGTGGTTTGTCAAGTGCATCTCCAGACGTCTTCAAGTCATACGGAAATTTTTTTATGAACTTTATCAGAACTATGAGCAATATATGGGTCAAGTCCCTCATATTCCGTTTAGGTAATTTCTAGACATATTAATGACTTCTACGACCCTTTCTCATTCCTATTGTCTGATTGTGAGTGCTTGCGCGCGCACGAGTACAGATACAAGTAAAGATATGGTACATACAATGTTAAGAAACGGGGAAGCAAAAGTGTAAAACCCTGTCTTTCGAACACGCAGAGTAATTACAGTTGGTTTATCACGCACTGGGTCACCACGAGTGTATGACCACTCCCTCCCACTCCGTACTGTACAAATAACTAATTACATATATTCATCGCCGGACCCAAGTTGACATTGCGAAGGTTAACAAGCGCTCTACGTTCCGATAACCGGAATAACGCATTATCGGTCCCGATTGCCTCACCGATTGCAGAGCGTTGCTCCCGATCGCTAATTGTTATTGTGATGGAAGTGGATGACGAAGGTAGACGAGGCAAGTGGGTGAGGGAGGGGAATAAAGGAGGTGGGTGATGGTGGGTGGATGAAGGTGGTGGACGAGTGTGGGTGGATGAAGGAGGTAGGCGAGCGAGGACAGTGAATTCGAGAGAAGTGGTCGAGGGAAGTGGACGGGATGGGAGGTAATCTGCTTTGGATTTAGGAGGAGGAGAGAATGTGAATGTTAGTTTGGGAAAGAAGTTAAATGGGACATGTGTGTTCCAGAAGGGAATTTTTTTGGGGGGCTATGCGTCCCAGATGGGAGGATATGTTGAATAATTGTTCTACAGGAGACAAGGAATGAGACCTGTGTGCCAAAGGAGGGAGGGATATTTGTGTAAAAGTGTTTGGTGTGAAAGAGAGACGAAGTAGAAAACGAGGTAATCAAACATTCCCAGCGAAAACTCCTCAGTATGAAAAAAACTAAATAGTTCCTTGGAATTTTCTCGGGTTAATTAGATGTAAATCTATCTTCTTACTGAGGGGGCCCAGCGGATGTGGGCAACCTCTTGGGAATTTCATTACACCACCAACTTTTACTGCAACACTTCCTGTCGTTTTCGTCCTATTTTTTCGTTTTTTCAAAAGGTCGAGTACACCTAGAAGTACGTATACAAGTTAAAGATACACTAAGGTTGTTAGAATGTAATAACCTATTTGTAATTACTCGTCTCTACTGTAAGGGGAGGGAGTTTTACACTCGCGGTGGCACCATCTCTTGTATCTTGATTTGCGAGTGTCTATTGTATACTACAGTCTGGTAAGTTGTCTAGTGTAATATCTATATAAACAAGAATGAATAATGTAATATCCGTGTACTTGACGTCACTAGCAAAAAGTATTCGAGAATATCGAACGATAGATATTAACTCAAGGTGTCCTGGTTAATGAGCCAGCCTGTAAATAGTCCTGACTATATCTTACAAGCGAAAAAAATTGCGATATGAAATTCATCAGGTCTCTGAAGTACGATTTTGACGTACATGAAACGAACAATATTCTGAATATACTAAAACTTTCCATTTGACTCGCGTGATAGAGGGCTTGGCCCTGAACTACTACTACTTTTGGTTCCCTTGTGGTGTATATGTACTAGTGCAGTACAGCTCCTGCACTTTCGTGTATTACCACATCTGTAACTTAGTTCTTTGAAGACGTGGTAATACACGAAAGGACTCAGGGTTGTTTTAGGTATATCTCCCACTGGTGTCTATTATATATATATATATATATATATATATATATATATATATATATATATATATATATATATATCGTAGTAATCATCCTGACCAACTTCTAAAATAGATAAAAATTGTTCTCGAATACAAGAGATGATGCCCCTAGCATTTGGTGACCTGTCGACCAGCATCCAACCTCGTTATTATAAGCAAGTCTTGAGTTGTTTTTGTGTTGTCAGTCGATGTAGTAAGCTCAGGTCACCGACTCCTATGCCGGATGTCGGCTAAGGTATTCGAGAACCAGAGAGAGAGACGTATGTAGGTCAAATCAAATCTAAGGAGAAACGAAGGCAGAATTAGAGGCAGGGAAGTAGTTTTGTACACCGGGAGACACCGTGGGAATTGTTAAATACTGGAAGGAGCCTAAATAGTGAAGTGGTCCTCCAGGATAGAGAGAGAGAGAGAGAGAGAGAGAGAGAGAGAGAGAGAGAGAGAGAGAGAGAGAGAGAGAGAGAGAGAGAGATCCTCCAGGGTTGTGAGAGCGAGAGAGGACGACCCCCCAAGCGAAGGGGCTTCGTTCGTGCTCGAGTAGCGGTTTACACACAAGGGTGGCTTATGTCACCTCACCTCCAGAGGACCATACTGAAGGCGACCCCGTGAGAGGCGACGGCGCGGAGGGGTTAAAGTTGCGCATCCACGACAGAGAGAGAGAGAGAGAGAGAGAGAGAGAGAGAGAGAGAGAGAGAGAGAGAGAGAGAGAGAGAGAGTCAACGTTGAAAGTTAACTCTCTTCTTTTTGGTTGGAAAAAGACGACAGATACATCAAGTTGGAAAAAGACAAGGATTTCCTCTTCCACTAATGTAAGGAAAGGATTGGCGATGGGATACAAATGAGTGAATAATCCGGACTACGTCGTAGATATGCTAATCATCTGACTAACGATTGGATAATCAATTCACACACGGGATAGACGAATAGGGACATAACCATCACTTAGTCAATAGATTACATAAAAAAAAAAAATAAACAGGACATAGAAGGATTATGACTAGGATTAAGGAGACGTTACTATGTACGTGATTGAAGCTACTGGATGGAAGAGCTGATGAACCTGTCGACACGATGTCAAGATATGGCCACCACAAGACGTGGCAAAACAATGAGAATGGATTTATCAAGAGACCGACCCCACAGAGTCTGCTGGTATGGAGAGGTGGATAAAGTTGGACTGCCATACCAAGGGGCGGGAGAATGAGGAGGATTCATGTATGTGTGTGTGTGTGTATATATATATATATATATATATATATATATATATATATATATATATATATATATATATAAGGGGGTGATGTATTGCATGTTATTGGTCTGAATCATATGTTCTGCTGCCTAATAATGTTAAAGGCTACCCCTTACGTAGTAGGGTACGTTGTACCTCATTTGCAAGTTACGATGGATATCTCCCATCTTTTATCTTTTCGGAGGAAGAACAGCAGGTTTTAAGACAAGGTTGAGCATAAGCCATGTATATGAGCGGGGCCCGAGCTGAAATTGGGAACGCTGGACGTCTTGCGTGATGTTGAATGAGATGGTCGGAATAGGTTGGTCAGCGAGCGTGTGCAGAGGGGAAGCCAGCTATTTCCGGGAGGCTTAGAACAGATTACCCAGCTTAACCAGGATGAATCTCCTGAGGTTCGGGCCTCTCATGTTAAAGGTAAAGTGGAGGATGTGATGAACGCAGGAATACGATGTTCGCCTGTTTGGCAAGAATATATATATGATTTCCCAGAATGCCCTTCGATGGCAGGATTCGAACCTTTACCATTTGTGCGAGAGCTGAAAGTGCTCTCAACTAGACTATGGAACGTACTTGGCTCCCACACAAGTGGTGAAGGTCGGAGGGCATTATGTGTTCTATGCAACTGCACGCTCTTTGTACCATATATGTGTGTGTGCGCGTATAATTACCTACTTGTACCGTACGGGAGGGAGTTTTACACTTGTGTGCGCTGTTGCAAGAGTATATGCGAATGCCCTTCCTGATGGAAACAGATTTCCAAATATGAATTTCAGTGTCGTTTGTATATTCACTTCATTTCATGTAGAATTGTAGTATAAGAAAAAATTCATAAAACAGTTTTTCATTAAACTAGCATATTTCGGCAAAATGTTTTGTTTTTTCCTTTAAATATCAAAATGTAGAAAATCTGGTCTTTCATAATCAACCGAATGCTGTAATGGATTCGAACATATGGGGATAACGCTGTGTGGGATTCGATCAATATGTTGACTACAAGGAGATGAAACTTGGATTACCATAGGGGATTCGAACGTAAAGGTAAAACTATAAGGGATTCGAATGTATTGATAACATAAGGGATTCGAATATACCTAGAATTCAATACGGGATTCGAACACATCGAAATTTATCCTTTTGCGATGGGAAAGTGATCAAGTCCGTGTTCTTGGCGGTAATTGATCACCTGGTGTTAATTTGAACTCGTCCGAGAGAGGAGATAGGATCTTCATTAGTATTCATTTGTTTACCAGCCATGGCTGGATGAGAGAGAGAGAGAGAGAGAGAGAGAGAGAGAGAGAGAGAGAGAGAGAGAGAGAGAGAGACGAATGGCCAATAAATGTAGGAAAGAATAAAAGGAAATTTAAAGAAAATACAATTGTATAAAATCTGCCAACCATTACCAAAGCATTACCACCCACCATCGAAGGATTACCAATCATTACCAAAGGATTACCACCCTCTATCAAAGCATTACCAACCATTGCCAAAGGATTACTACCCATTATCAAAGCATTCCCACCCACTATCAAAGCATTACCAACCATTGCCAAAGGATTACTACCCCATATCAAAGCATTACCACCCACTGTCAAAGCATTACCACCCATAACAGCAGCTTAGGAGAAGGAACACACAAAACCCGATAAATTCCGTCGACGTAACCACAAAAGTGACGGCATCCACAGGCCATTTCCTCAACGAACCCTGACAACCAATGAGCCAGTCTGACAGATGAAGAAGTAATTGGATATGCAGATTTGGGGTGTGGGAGGGGAAGGGTTCTTGATTGAAAGGCTGTGCCATAAACGTGGACTGCAAGGATCACAACGGGAATTTGTAACCTCCTTTGGAGGCAAGTCTGTCCGTCCGTCTATCTTGACTTACCCTCGCGACGCAATTCATCTCGGTGTTTAAGAATGAACGAAAAAGAAATGGAAAGATCTGCTTAATTTTGAATGTACTGTAATTAAAAGGCACTCATCTGTATAATCTTATATGTGTTCTATACAGTGGCGTATCTAGGGTAGGGCAGGTGCCCTGGGCGCCACTTGAAGGGGGGGCACCACTCAACAGGTTTGATTTTGACATATGTTACCCGACTGACATTTTCAACGGTTTGGTTGCGTGTTATATACAAGGAACTTGCTTACTTTTCAACTATAGTAATATTTTGCTGCCATCATTTGCATTACCACTTCTACGTTACCATTTTGATCAAATACGTCTTTAGGAGTTTATATAGAATTAAGTTGAGCCTAACTCAAGTTTATAAATACACTATATTTTCTATATACATCCACTATGTACATTCTTAAGCCAGGGGCGCAATTTCAGTGCTTGCCCTAGGTGCTATTTCCCCTAGAGACACCCCTGAATAGTTAGGGGTATGTTTTAGCTCAAAATACGTTTTTTTTTTTTTTCAAAACTGAAAGATATTCAAACACTTCTATACTTGAAATAATCATGGTAAATATCGTAATGATCTCATTTACCAAGACATACTCAGTAAATACGATGCAATGGAGTAGAAATATTTTGAAATTGACTATTTGATAGCTTAAATGAATGTGATAAAGACGACTAAACAGTATTTTAACACGAGATTTGTATTCAGGATGAAATATACTTCTAAATGAGTTTTTAAAGGGAATCAATTTTTCCGAGAAAATTGCCAAAAATTGAAGGTAACAGTTCAGTGTATTTTCTTTTATCCCAAAAAACTTAAAATTGAAAGATAAGATACTGAAACTTGAAATTAACATGGAAAATATATCAATGCTGTTAGTCACCGATACATACTCAGTGAATACGATGCAAAGGAGCAGAATATTTTGAAATGAACCTCATTTAACAGCTAAATTGAATGTCAAAGAAGACAACTATTTTAACACCAGATTTGCATTCGGCATGAAAAGTACTTCTATAATGTTTTGAAAAGAAATCTATTTTACCGAGAAAATTACCAAAAATTGATGGGTAGTTTTTAGCTCCAAATTTGTTTTCCAAATTTCAAAGATATTCAACCACTTCTATACTTGAAATAATCATGAAAAATATATCAATGTTCTCAGTATCCGATACATACTTCAAATACGATATATAGGAACAGAATATCTTAAAATCGAGTTCACTTAACCGAAAGTCATGAATACGACTAAATGTTATTCTAACACTAGATTTGTATTCAGCAGGAAAAATACTTCTTACACGACTCTCTAAAGGACAAGTTTTGAGAAAAATACCAAAAATTGAAGGTTATAGTTGATGTGGCGCCCCTTGAAGGACAGCGCCACTCAACACGTTTGGTTTTTGACTTATGCTACACGATTGATATCTTCAACGGTTTGGTTTTGAGATAAATTCGCCTACTTTACAACTATAGTCATGATTTGCTACTATTAGGTGCATTGCCGCTTCTACGTTACAATTTTGATCAAGTCTAAGAGGTTATATAACTCAGTTTGGCCCAGCTCTTCAACAGTTTATTATTAAGTGTGTATATATGTATTTTCATACATCCACTGCATTTTGAATCGAGCCAGGGGCACAATTTCAGTGCTTGCCCTAGATACACACCAGTTTCTATGCAATCAAACACAATCAAGCTCCCTCAAAATTGATCTAAAAATCAAAGTTTCGGAACATAGTCTGGAGCAGTAGTTCTCATACCTCAAAAGTAACTTTCGGCTAGATCCGAAATTTTTTGGTCTATACTTAATGACACGCCACAGGTTTCAGGCAACTGAGAAAAGTATATCTCTCAGTTTTTCTATAGCTGTGGCTTCAATAAGCACGCTGAAAGGTTCTAGATTAAAATGCAATAGTAACGAGTTTCAGCAGAACTCAATTATCAACAAGATAATGGTACAGAATGAACAGTGGCTCATATTTGACGGGTTTATTGCAAAACCTGTTTAGCTCTTGTTTCCAAGTTACGATGCGGGCCTTGAGCATGACGAAGGTACAAACCTCGGGCGTGATGCCGTATATTTATGACGGTCAGGTCAAAGGCCAAGACAGGTCATTATACACGAGGGTCGTACTTTCGTAGTGATCAAGGTGTCATCGTCGTGCTCAGGGGTCGTACCGTCGTGATGTTTAAGGAATGTTTTATCGAGCTCAGGGGTCGTACGTTTGTCCCCGACTGTCATTCAGCCGTAATGAACAGTCGTGCCATCGTGCCCAAGGGTCGTACTTTTGTCTTTAGCGTTCCACATTTGTTTTCAAGGGTCGTTCCACTTTCGAGCGTCGCACTTTAGTTTCCGAGGGTCGTACCTCCGTTTCAAAGGTTCGCGCATTCTTTGTTTTCAAGGGTCGTGCCTTCGTCGTTATCAAGGTTCATACCTTCGTGGTGAAGATGTCGTGCGGTGGTCGTGATAACGCCCTCGAGTGATGAGGAACGAGACTAAGTCCGATGATCATCCCAGGGTCTGTTCAATTTCCCGAGTGTGACAGTGGGTGATGACGATCATAACCCGGAGAATACATAAGTCATGAGCCAAAATGATTGCGGAAATCACGTCTCGTATATTTTCTCACTGGTGGTCGTTGTCGGCGGGTGAAGGTGGTCGTTAGATATCTTGGTGTTGAGGTGGTGGTTAGCTCTCTTGGTTGTGCAAGATTTTTGTTGTTGTTGGCGTACATAATCTCGTCAAGTGTTGTTTATGGTGACGATGACGGTGGTTGTTAGCCTTTGTTGTGTGGCGTTGACGACTCTATTAAAGGGGAGGGATGCACGCGAGGAGAGAGAGGAAATTGAGCGATTTTAGCTTTACGGAAAGCTTTCGTTCCTCCAGAATCAAAATCTGGCAAGTTGTAATGAAAAATAGAGGAAGAAAATAGGAAAAAATGGACAAAATTTAAGATACAGCATGAAACTGGTGGTTCAAATTGAGGGAACGGTTGAGATGGACGACTGCGTGTGCATGACGCGAGAGCCACTGTGACCAAATGGAAAGGAAACGAAACAATTCGCAGGATAGTTAGAGTCCCACCATCTACCTCTACTTTCCTTCCTGCCCTGGGCTTTCCATCATCCATGAAGATCCCTCAGAGACCCCCCCCCCCCCCACAAGGGAAGCCAGTCATGTCCACAGAGTGGGACTACCGAATGAAAAGAATGTGGTGATGGTTGTCTGTACACGTACGTTTGCGAGAGATGAATGCAGGACAACTTAGGACTAAGTGTGGGATGTCTTCATTGTGGTAGTTGCACCTTGTGCATGAGGGGGTCAGGAGGCAAGCCCTCAGCTTGGGGTATTTCCAGCCTCATTAAACCATATCATCTAAACTCAACTTTATCACGAATTCTACTCCTGCTTTCAACAGTGGAGAGGCACAGAGGATGATAATGGCCGGCGTTGGGATAAGAGGGGAATCGATGGGAATAGGGAGATTGCGGGAAAAGTATTGGAGACCACAGGAGGTAAAATAGGGGGTAGGGATTATGGCATCGAGCCCCGCCATCTGTAGCTCACTTTATTCTCGATTGTCTGTCGCACGGTCGGTGATCATTGCCAGTATCTCTATGGCTGGACTTCGGCTGTTAGGCTTCGAAGGGAAAAAGGAAGGAGAATGGGGCTCTTTGGTTCGACGCTACGAAGGTCTCGAGTTAGGGCTGAGAGATGGCGAGAGTTATAGATACACATACCCAAAGTCGAAACGAGGTTGCCTTGCCTTCGAACCAATGAAAAATATGCATTCCACTTAAAAGCAGTGGAAGAAAAGGATAGCAAAGCATTGAAAGACGAAAGATTTAAGAGAAAAAAAATATCGATGGCCAAGAGTAAAGCATTTCTTCTAAATCTTCTTAGTTTTGCTGTTCCACTGAATATCCTCTAGAAGATATTGCTATCTTATGGAGGCTCTATGATGAATATCTTCTTGAAAGGAAACCAGAACTAGCGCAAAAATATGAAGCTTTATGCAGGGAAGCGACTGAATATTACAGGCAGGTAAACCTGTGGACTAATAGAAGACAATGCCATTGGGTATGTCGATACTCGTACAATCACCAATAAGAAACCAATGCGAGATAAAAGGATCAGACTTTGCCCCTCTTTCCTGGCGTTACTTCTGTCGATCAGAGTGTAGACTGACAGCAGACTACTCAGGGAGGAGTGCCAAGTACAGACACCGTGGCAGGAGAGGGACCTACATGGTAAGACCAGAAAGGATGGTCTAAAACGAGGGTATTTGCTGGAGAATTGTAATGGCATTAGAGAGTACATGGAAAGGATAGATAACAGGGGACCTGATGGTTTATGAAATTGTCGGCTGAAGGAAAATAACATGCTAATCAATAGACACGGACAGGACTGCAAATCGTCAAGCCTAGTACCTAACTCACGTTTCTATAAACACAACAAAAGGACTAGTATGGAACAGCGATACAAGATCTTCTAACTAGCCATGTAGCTAAACACAACTGTTTAGAAGATCACAGGGGTAGAACGGAGAGAAACTTTAATACATCTTAAATGTGCCGAATTATTTCTGTGCCCCAAACTAAACATTCGGACAAGTGAGCTAGTATAAGAGCCTCCAAGCCATGTCTTTCTCGAAGTAAACTGATTTTATTAAAACCAAAGAGAATTTTACAACGACCATTCGAATTCGTTATGCATGTCCTCGGATCCCGGTAGAGCGAAAATGAGGGTCCAAATCCATGAAAATGATGGAGGAATGTTTTAGATCAACATACATGAGCTACGTTTTAGCTCCTTCAGCCTAGGAATAAAGCAATAGTATGGAAATATAACCAAGAGGAGGATAAAAGGATGCAAAAAGGATAAGGATATTTCTCTAGCAAAGGAGAGGGACATAATCCATTACTTATGAGGACTAGGAGGAGTTGCATCGAGTATGTGTTCATGGCGTGTGTGTGTGTAAACAGCTCATAGATAAAAGACTCCTTTCCTTGAAGAATGCATGATAACACCACACTATAAATGCTTCTGTACACTTATGAATCCTGTTAAACTCCTTAGAGAATTTACCGATATTTGAAATTCTTTCCCAGATATTAATCCAAGCAAGAAACACCAACACTAGTAACCCAGGATATGTAAAAACTACATCCTAGAAATGAAGGAAAAGAAAAAAAGGATTGGCCAACCATCTGCAAGGAGCAGATGACATCAGAGGTGAGGGAGACGTTAAAGCAGATCCCGGTGCGCAGAGTGAAGGGGAACAAGAATCAATAGACTGGGCAAGGAAGAGATCAAGAGACAACATTGACGGATATATGAGGCAGGTAGGAGAGGGGGAGATGCACACACACGAAGGGAAGTAGGAACAGGAAAGAAATAAGTGTCCGGGTATGGAGAATCTCTCTCTCTCTCTCTCTCTCTCTCTCTCTCTCTCTCTCTCTCTCTATATATATATATATATATATATATATATATATATATATATATATATATATATATAGAGAGAGAGAGAGAGAGAGAGAGAGCCTGATTAACAGATTGCCAGATAGCTAGACAGGTGAACAGACAGATTAATTTCATTATCTACTTATCAATTTGTTTGTCACATCCACAACTGTTCTTCCTGGACGAGTGAGGACATTATCAATTATCAAAAAAAATATCCATATGTGCGCTGCATGTCATGCATTATCGCCTATAACTCAGACAATAATTAATACAGCGAAATTCGCTTTGTCAGCTTCATTTTCCAATAAAAAAAAATGGTTCGTACATCCCTACCATGATTTGGCATTACACATCCCAACGACGTACACCGAGGAAAGTGTGTACATACAAATTAGTCATCGCCTCACGTCCTTTTAGATATCGGAAAGACTAGAAATACACGCTTTTTCCGACCCTTAAGGACACAAAATCAGTGTCTACCTTATATTCGAAACATTCATTTACTGTTGGGACGGGCTTTGTGCTACACTTCAAAATTATCCCTCAAAGCCAACGTGCGGTAGCTGAAAGACCTTGTCAGATACCGAATATCTAACCGTACAAAACATGGAGCCTCTACATGAAGCTGTAAGCAGGCTCATTCACCGATGCGCAAACACCGCCAAGGTTACACGCGATAGTTTTTGTCGGGAGCGTAGGAAGGAAAAAGACACCTATATATATAAGCACCTATATAAGACTTGGGCTGTCAGATGGCCTTAAAGAATGACTCTCTTCACACTGGGGAAAGGCGGCGTTCCTTCGAGGGAAGCGTCCAATATCACGTAGGAGTTTGACAGGCGGGACCATCTGTCATCGCGGCGTTGGACAGGCCCAGGTTTACAAAGGAGGCTCGCAGAGTCATCTCTCCCTCCGTGACGACGGTGAAAGAAACAATGAGGGACGAGATTCCAATAGCAATTAATCAGATCGCAGTTCGCATATTGAAAACAAGTCGATATATCATTTACGAGTGGAAACACGGGCAGCTGGTGACACAGCCGCCAACGGCAAGCGAATGACTGCTTGCTGGGGATGTTGCAGCGAGGAGCAACGTGGAAATTCATTTATCTTTATTCCGAATCTTTTAAGAGTCGATTTCAAATGCAGATGGCCTCAAGGAATACAGATCTCGTTAGAATATTGTTCACTTTGATTATTCGTTATGCAAGAGAGGGACGTTTCGGAAATCAATTATACCTTGTTTGATTAACGATAAATATATCGTTAATGGATGAGATAATGATCTTAATATTAATTTAGGGAGCGTTAGCTTGTTCAGTCTGTGTGTGTGTGATATATCCCTTTGTTTGGTTCATGTACGTCAATATAACTACACAGAAGCATCTCTGGGTCTTTAATGGATTAGGCCCGGTATTCCAAGGAGACAGAGAGAATAAAGATGGAGTGCGTTTGGGTACAGACCAGGACGAGTAAAGTATGTTAGATTCCGGAATTTCAGAGATTAGGGGAAGCAAGCGCAGGGAGAGTGATGGATGCTGGGCGAAAGCGAGCTCATGGTACGAGAGAGCGAGCGAATGGAAACAACGCACAGGAAACAGATGAAAGAGAGAGGACATTGCACCCTCGCGTGTGCTAGGTGATTCAGGTAGGCGAGGGAGAGATGCCAGTGGGAAAGGAGTGGAAACGATGGTCTGAAAGAGAGGGATAGCTTTTAAGATAAAGAACTCCTTGGTTAAAAGAAAGAGGTGGAAAGGATTGGACGAAAGATTTTTGGAACAGGAAGACATGAAAGAAAGAATTAAGTGGTTAGGGTACTTCAACTTATAATACAAACCAGTGGAAACTTCGCAACACTACTTTGTCTTGCAAAAAAGGTGGCTCTATCTTTTATTCTCAAACTCCTCGCTTATTGGCCTGCAACATTGAACATCTTCGTTCCGTAGCGAGAAACATATAGATGCCGTTTCTCTTCGCCAAGTTTAGCAAGTCAGTGAACTTGCAAAGAGAGTTTCAGTCCCACAGTGGATTACATAATCAACTCTGCTTTTCTAAAGCAGACTCTCAATCCTACTATACTCTGGGTGTGCGAGGGAAACAATGTAAAAACTGGTGTTCGATCACTGGCCATGACTGACTCTGGAGGGAGATGTCACACTTGACCAGTTACTTAGTGTCTGGGGGCTGCTATGTCTATTTTCACAGACCGCTATTGGTCACAGATAAAAGGTTGTAGTCTTTACCCTTTATAACCCTCGAGTACGACATACCACCTTTGGGGACAAGGGTACAACCCTAAAGCATGACGGTACGACCCTCGAGTACAACCGGTACGACCCCTGAGCACGATGGAATGACACCTGAACATGATAGATGCGACCGAGCACGACGGTACAACACGAACACCACGACGATACGACTTGAGCACGTTACGACCCTTGAGCTCCACTTTACGACCCTTGGCAATGATGACCTAGGGCCTTTGACCTACGAGTGCTCGAGGGGTACTTCCATCGATTTCTAGAAACAAAGTAATGATTTCCTTCACTAAATGATTGAGAGATGAAGCACCCATGGTTATGAGAGGGTGCTTTACAGCGATCAGATGGAGGCCGAAACTGGGGAGAGAGACAACCCAGGCGAGCCAAGCTAATGGGCGAAAGATAGACCGAGGAAAGTAGGAGGCTGGCGGAACCATTTCGGAGACAATTGAGAGACGAAGTATTGAGGACGACGCTGGAGACGTTAACCTGACGTACTTAAAGGGGGAGACTGGAGATGAATGCGGGCGGGGGGGGGTAAGAGAGAGAAATAGGTTAATGAAACAAGAGGGGGAGAAAGGGATGTTAAGAGGAGACTGCCGGAGAACAGGAAGGGGTGAAATAACGTGTTAATAGAACGCAACGAGAAAGGAAGGGACTGGTAAGAACGCGAGGGGTAACAAGGAGACTTGAATGCAGAGAGAAAAGGTAGTGCATTAAAGTAAACTAGACGAAAGAGTAAGTTGCGAGACGCTCCTAACGAGGCGAGAGATACCAGTCAAGGTACTGAGAGACCTGTAAGATAATTATTGTAGTACGAGGCAATTTATTCCTTACTGTATTAAGAATTTTTCCTCAGCAATAGAGTAATACGTCATTTAGAGTGGTAGGTAAATTCATTTACAGATTTACAAACCCAAATCTGCGCATCAGGTGCTGGAATTCGGCATCCCTTGGTAGGGAACGCGCGCGCACGCACACACAAGACAATGAATGACGGCAATTTATTAACCAATTTCTTACCGCTCAACCAGAGCGTTTCTCTTCCCTTCCTCCTCCACCTCCTTCACTATCCTTTCTGTATTTCTCTCTCGCAACCTCATTTGGATCTTTAACCTCCCTCCCTCATTCCCTCCTTTATATCTTAGTTATTTCTCTGCCCCTCACCCATTCTACCCCTCCCTGCTTTAAACAGACCAGTCTACCTCCTCCCCCTCTCTACGCTTTCTCCACTCCACCAGCCCTGTACCTCCTCCACTCCCATCTGCTTCACTACACCCCTCAACACTCCCAGCCAGCCCCCAGGCGAGGCTACTCCACACTTCCTCCAAGAGCAACTCCTGCACTGTAATGTCCTTCAAGGCCCACTTCATTAGCTCGTGTTCTCCTGTGCCTCCCCAGCCAACTACACCCCCTTCCCTCGGGGAAGTAAGGGGGGTTCTTTAACAGAAGCTGGGGTGTTATTCCTCCCTCTGGGGTGACGTCATGCCGCTACACTGTTGCTGTTGCAGTGTTGGCGTTTGTTGCTTCTGGTAGGGTGTTGTATTGCCGCCGATGCTGCTGCACTGCCACAGCAGCTGTACTTCCGCTGCTGCACCGCCACCTGCTGCTGGGGGTGGCAGTGTTGCACACCTCTTTTTTATTAGCGGGTGAAAGACACGCTGGAGGCATTCTGGGGTCGTGAATAGTAGACAATACTTGCTCATTATCCCCGCCTCTGAGACCTGGGGGTCGGAGGGGTACAGCTGGCAGGGAGAGTGGGTGGGGAGAGACAGTTGTTTGGGAGAGGCAAGGATAGCGCGAGAGGGAAGGTACAAAGCGAGAATGGCAGTGTGTGTGTGTATCTAAGTTATGTAAGGTAGAAATTTGTTCATACGAAATAGAGAGAGCGAGAGACCCTCTTCAAATCTATGAATGGGAACAATTTTTTTTCCACAGTAGAGAATAACTCCTTTCAAGAAAAGACTTTCTTGCTTATCTCTCGTAACGCATGGGAGCAGAAAAACAACCTCATCTTTTCCCAGCGAGAGAGAGAGAGAGAAAGCCCAACTGCCAAGCTAAAATATGGCAGCTCATTTAACATGGGAGTAAAGCAATTAATCTCAGCCGGCAATGAAAATTAGACGCGACAACAGAACGAGACTAAACTCGGAGCAGCGCACGTAATGAAGAGAACGCGGGACAGAGCTCAAAACGAGGCCAAATGCGGTAAGGAAAGTGCGCAAAACTCTAGAATAAAACAGGCTAGAGCGCAAAACGAGACAGTACAACATGATAGCGCAAAACGAGACTAAACGTAAGAGGCCATATTGCTAACGAGACCAGAATGCAGCAGGCCAGCGCACAAAACAATTGGTCATCCCTCTTGTGAATGATACACGATAACACTATATTGTTCCGAATTACGCCATAAAAACAGCTAATGGCCCCAGGGCAATGATGCAATGTAAGTGTAAATGAGGGCTGAGGAGAGGACGCAATAAAAGCCTTTTAGTGTCGCGTTCAGAAAGCGAAGAATAAGACAGCGTCTCGTGTATTTGTTCAAGAAACGGGGGAGAAAAAAGTATTTAGAGTTGCACCTCGAGTTTCAAGTTTTTACTCGCAGGATCTTATGAAAAAAATATTGGGAGAAGCGAGAGGATACGAGTAGAAATTATTTGGACACGGAGGAAATTAGATTGGTAGAACAGGAGATAAACAAGTGTGTAGAGGCCGGCCCTGATGTGGACTCTGGTCCGAGACTAGAACCTCCTTGGTAAAAAAAAGTTTGTAGGTATGTAGTTTATATATATATATATATATATATATATATATATATATATACACACACACGAATCTGATATACCAATTGAAGAGAAAATGGAACATGAAAAGATATGCTGAAAATCAAATGGGTTACGATCAAAGCAGCACAAATAAGGGGGAAAGAAAAAAAAACGAGACATTGTGACATTAAGCTAAATGAAATCGCTTTGTAGTCGAGGCCAAAGTGAAATAACACTATCAGTCTTGTTATTGTGGTTCTTGAATGACCTTGCTCATGTGACAGATTTATCCACCTCATAGAACTGGGATATTACAGACAAGCCTTAGATCCACTTCTGCCGTGCGTGTTTGTGAGAGTTTGTTCATTGTTTTTACCCGAAAGCTTTTGTCCTGTGTTGGAGTATGTGTAGCGTCGCTTACAAACAGATACAGCATTTTTCCCCTCAGATACAAAACCCATCAAGGTTCAGCGCCAAATACTGTTGACGTGGATGTGACAGAAGAGCGTCGCTTCATAAAACTTCGTCATCGAAAGATATACACTCGCGAGGAAGAAAAAAAAAAGGTGGGGGAATGAAATATCTAAAGTGTGACAGAATGGCGCGACAAGGAAAGAGACGGAACGGTTCTGTTTCTTTGTTTTTGTTTCCTTTGTGGAGACTACGGAGGGGTAGGGGGGGGGGGTAAGGTGTGCACATAGGAGACAGACTGCGACCATCTACGAAGTTGGTTAGATCAATAGATACACGGATTTATAGATTGACTGTAAGGGGGGGGGGGATAGCGCTGATGCATTAAAATGTATAATGGTCACACGAGAAAGACGAGAGGATAGATTCTTTAACCACAAGACCCTAAATTCAGCAGATGATTAAATATACTCAGTGGTAGTAACACCTTCTCTAAGAATGATGGAAATCAAGATATTTTTTTTACGTAAGCAGACATCGATCTTAGTCTCCTTTCTTTTTACCACGTTATTTCCATTCTCTTACAAGACGTAACTTCCAAGTAAACCACTTTAGAAGTTAGATTCACCTGGCCATTTTGAGGGGGTTGTTTTGAGAGTCTCCAGCTACGCGGGACGAGGGGCGCCGCCCTTCGTCAAGGCTGTGTTTCCTCGAATTTTCTCACAGGAATGAGGGAAATATGAATAAGGTCACGATCTTTACACGAAGTAAGGAGGTCTGAGTGGCCCCTGGTCAGAGTAGCTCCTCATGTGTTTTTGTTGGGTTGTGGTCAGCTACAAGAGATTCCATACGAAGGTGGGAGGAGTGTAGAATTCCCTCTCGCCGATACCCTAGCTCCTTATCGAATACGATGATAGATAGGGATGTCACCCACGCCGCACAATAGTCACATCAACTTCGTATTCGACAAAAGACGCTATCGGGCTTCCTACCTGCGTATCAGAGTGTCACTGTCTCCCAAACCTGCTTCATTGACATCTGTCACTACCATTCTCTTTCTTCCTCACTCTGAACGAGCTTTCTCTAACATTTATTTTGGCATCTATTTTTCTTTATCGCCTTCTGTCTTAGTCTTCCTCAACCACTTAGATTATCTTCACCAGTGGCTTCTGCTTTTCCTTCTCTGCCTCATTGTCTGAAGAATCCTTGTTCTTCCCTCCTTACTTCATATCTATTCACAGTCAGATTTCTTCCCCTTCCATCATGCTTCCTCCACCATCTGTCTTTTGTCCTCCTCCTCTACCCCAGCTAATTCAAGGTACACTCCTGTCTAAAGTTCTCCACCTCCCCAGTCTTTCAGCTTTCCTCCAGCTAACTTCCATCGTTCTCTCTCAGCTAAGGTCTCCACCTTCCCTCTCCTCCAGCTAACTCTCATCTACAACTCCTGCCTTCCTCCGGTTATCTCCTCCCTACCTAAATCTGTTTTCTTGCCCTCATCTTCCATCGGATACCCTCATCACCAAACTTCGTTTTATCCGTACATTTATCTTCTCTTATTACCAAAATACTCCTACAGAAATACCCATTTCGAAGCTTGACCATTGAAGATAATTCATACCACGTTTTGGTTTGGCCTCGATCTAGGTGGGAGAGCTAAAAAAAAAATGGAAGGATTCGACAACAGAAATAAAAAGGGGCGATTCGAGAAGTCTTGTTCGGTATCCGACGTCGCCCTGCGGAAACTGACAGATCGGCGCCGGGGTTCAGTTGTCGCTTCCTGTTGAGTTCGAAAGTCTGAATGTCTCGTCAAGATCTGACATACTCTCCTTTTGAGGCGATAGACAGGCCTTTTACCGCTTCACACTGGTACGTCTCCATGTTGGGGAAACTATCTAACGCGCGGGATTCTTACGATTTGTGGAGGTGGTTCCTTTGAGATGACCTGTCCGTCTATAGACAGTTCGTTCTGTACCTAAAACCTCTTTCCTGGGGGGTCTGAAACATGTGCTTTTACAGTGTAAAAGTTCCCCCTTTTACTTTTAATTAGACCCTTTTTCTTTTTTTACAGATTCCAGCCGTTCGTCGTTTTGGGGGGTTATGTAAGAGGATCTTCAAGTTGTCGATCTGGCGTGAGAGAAGGATCCAAGTCATTCTCAAGTTGATTAATCACCTTCCAAGACGTTTTCTGCGAATTCTAACGCCCCGAAATAAAAAAAAAAAAATGACACGTTGTAAGAGATCTTTAAAGGACCAAATGACCGATGGGGAACTCATTCATGTTCCTTGTAATACCCAGATGGGGAAGAACCTCAGGCGATATAAAGGTTGAAAGACTCAAGGTCGAGGGGATGAGAGACGATGTCCCTGCAGCCTCGAATTTCAAATTCCGATTCGTTGGCAAAGATTGCTCTCGGAGCCCTGTATCGACTAGGTTCACAGGGGAGGGATCTCTCAGGCAAAGAATACACGGAGTGACATTTCTCCAGGTTTTCTTTCGCCGCGTACGTTGTCACGAAGTTAGCATTTGTCTTAAATACGATTTTAAGAAAGCTTATGTATACACGAACGCTGATTTTCATGTCTAGGTGAACGACCCCGGAAAAGTACGTTTCACGACTCGCTATATTTGCTATGTTATTCAAGAGCACCAAAGGTCTTACCTTTGTGCTTGAGGGTCGTACCTTTGTAGTGAAGATTCTACCGTTCGTGCTCGGTTCAATTATAGAATAACATTCGTTGTGCATTAATTGCACAGCACTTTCAAGGATGACAAGGGAAATTTACCATTCAGGTCATGGCAGAATCGCAAACATTTTTACAGAATCTCTCAGGCTCGGAAACGCATGACCTTTCAGTAATTACGACGTCGACATCAACATTACGTTAGAAAAAAGAATGAAGGTACAGTAGGCAATGCTTTGACCAAAGGAATGTTCGTTCACAGGCATTTCGCCGCTGCGTGGCCTTAAAGCACACCAAAGTGCATTACCCTGGGCGTGTAATCAGCTCGCAGTCTGGTAACCTAATTCACTCGAAGCGGATTTGACAACACACGCGAGTCAGAGGCAAAGAAAACCTTGTAATGATTTTCTTTAAGAGACACCCAAAACAACTGGACCAGTTCGGCTGCAACATCGACAAAGACTTTCGAGATTCCTTGCAATTATCATCGGAAAAGAATTTAATTGGAAACTAGTATCAACAAAGGAAGGGATGCTTTTCTGTATAAAAAGATATCAAGAGTTATTCAAGCGACTGGGGACAATCTATATGGAGAACGAACGAAAATCCCTTGCAAATCTTTTTGTAGACAATATATCAAAATTCTCAATGTTTCTCTGTTGATCGTCACATTGTTTAGCTAATATCAGATATACCCTTTGTCCAGAAATGCTGTGCTTAGATACTAGAAAATATATTGTACAGCCTATTACACTATTCTCAGCACAGCGATATCCTTTAGACTCGAAATTTCATAATTAGGTCCTCCGATGTACTACGGTATTTATGAACTAGGATTATCACGAAGGCTGAGACTATCAGTGTTAGTTTTAACACCACAGCCAGGGAGAGCGCCAATCCTGCGAGACACCATTATAGGTTGAAGAGTGGTTCACCACCGCAACGAAGAAAGGAGCCAGACTTACGAGGGACAGAAAACACCTTTGATAAAGATGTAGACCACAATATCGAGGGAAGAAACCACCAGAATAACTAGGGTTTACCAGCACAATAAAGAAAACCTAAACTGAAGTCTCACAATAACGAAAATAGAAAAAAAAAAATGAATAACAATTCAGTTCCTGTGTCCATCTTTCAGTTATCTCGATTCGACATTAAGCTAAGAACTATAACGTTTCGCTTCATCTTCTAGCTTATCGATTTCGACTCCTCGCTGGGGTTCGATCTGACGTATCTACTTCGAATTCACGTGTCAGCAGACTTTCCAGCCCCTTTGGGAGTGCCATCCAATATTTTTGCTAAACATTTCAGCACAAAAGGCATGACACTAGATCAGAGAGGACGATTACGTGACGGGAGTGTGCAGGGGTTAATGGAAGTGTTGCTCTAATGCGACGAATCCGCTTCGTATGTATCGTAAAACATTATGAAGCACTTGTATGAACACAGCTCTTAATGTTTTACATGAATGCACAAGGATAGATTGAGGATGTATATGGGAAACTGCAATCAAGTATGAAATTATATATATACATATATATATATATATATATATATATATATATATATATATATATATATATATATATATATATATATATATATTCCAGATTCGATACATGCAAGTGAGAAATATGGAAACATAATAGATTATCACATCCATGTATAATATTCAAAAAAATAAAAGATCTTCAACTGTATATCATTTATACGAGGTAAACTATGCATCTCTCTCTCTCTCTCTCTCTCTCTCTCTCTCTCTCTCTCTCTCTCTCTCTCTCTCTCTCATTGGTAAACAAATGCCTGAAACGTACAAGGTCTATCCATATTGTTCGGCTGTGAAAGGATTTACGATATTTGATATTCTGGATCCTATTCAAACTCGTACGATATAGCTAAAGTTCACATTTTTTTTTTTTTTTCTTTTTTGATTCCATAAAAGCTGCTGTCGTAAACCTACATTATTCGTGTGTGTATATATATATATATATATATATATATATATATATATATATATATATATATATATATATATCGATTCGGTTACATAACATGCCATTTTCCACTCTCCAATTATTTCCCGTCTCATATGCTGTTCTACCTTTTCCCCATTTTCTTTTCATTATTTGTATTTGTTTTGTTGGTGTACAGAGCCAGAATTAACTATGGTTTGGCAAACAGTGATCAAATGTTTTAGTGACATTGTTGCTGTAGCAGTGACCTTTCTTGGACGCTCTTATCATTGTTCCACAAGTATGTTGAATGTTTGTTTTGTGCCTGCAACATGATGTACTGGTAGCGTAAGTGATCCGCTGCTATTTTCATTTTTTCTTTCAGGGTAACTCAACTTATTTTTTTACAGTGTTGATCCGTGATCCTCTCCATGGCTTATGTTTTATGTAAAAGATAACCTCTGTTTTCTTCTCTTCGCCAACATGCATGGAGTAAGAGTCTGCATTATTTTCTTCAGATCAAGAATTTTCCATTTCGTGTGCAAGTGCATGCGAGTCACATTTGACATGAACGAGCTTCTAATCATCTTCCCTGCTTTTGTGCATGTGTCATCCTTTATCATCGAGTCTCCCGCTCATTTCATATTTCTACTCAACGCGCATCTATACATCCCTCCTCTATCGAACCCTGTCCACCTATATTTTGTACAAGTGAATCCCTTAAAGCGAGAGTTCCCATCTCGCTCTCCCCTCTATATTCTCTCTCTCCTCGAACCATGAGCCATATCTGGGAAAGTCGTCCATTCTGACATCGCGTACTAGCTTACTACAAGCGATCCTTACTCATATCCTTACGCAATTTTTTTTTTCTTCTTCTCCGGGCCGATGTTTATCCGGACCCTTGGTATTTTCGGAAATGTATACCGGCCTCTTTTTCCTGGGACCTTTTGTTTCCACGGAAATTAATTTTCAGTCGAGAGGTGAAGATGGGAAATGGTTCAGTCGTCCCTGGAAAGAGGATGGTGGTGGGAGTGGGTGGGTTGAAAACGAGGAATGGGATAGAAAACGAGACAGTTATAACAGGATGATTAAAGAGGAATAGGGTAGAAAACGAGAAGGGGAATGGAAAACTAAGTATGGGACAGAAAAAAAGGAGGGATGGCAAAATGAGGAATGGAGTAAAGAGATATGGAAAACGAGGAATAGGATAAGCAACGAGAAAGTTGACAGAACAGGAGAAGAAAGATTTAGGAGACACTAGTCTGAAGATGGGAAGGAAGAGGAAGATTGGTCCACAAGGAAGGAGATGAAGATAAAGAGGAATGCGAGAGAGAAAAGGGAGAGGGAGAGAAGAAAGGAGAAAATTGAAGCAAGATTGAGGGGAGAGAGCCTGGATGAGAGCGACAGGAAAGATGAAATTAAATGTGAAATACGAAGGGGACAGGAAGAACAGGGGAGAGGAACAAAGAGAGAAGGTTACTGTTAACCGACTTTAATCTAATTACAGAAACAGGATTAACGAAGAGAAAATGTAAGAACGAGAGTTAGAAAAGATGCAAAAGAATAAGCAATGTAAGTTTTAAAGAAGGAAAAGTTAAAAAAAAAGAGAGAGGAGAGCTACCGTTGTAGAGTAAGGAGCATGTAAAACGAGACAGCGTAGAGAGATTAACAGAGGGAACCCAGGGACAAAGGGAGGGGAGACGGACAGAGGAGGAAGACTGGGAGATAAATGGCTAGATGCAGTAGGAAAGATATCAAGATAAACAACGCTTGGGCAAATATGGATGGCTTCAGTTTTATACTATATACACACACACACACACATATATATATATATATATATATATATATATATATATATATATATATATATATATATATATATACATATATTTTTTTTTTTTCCCTTTTCGATTTTTTTTCCTTTCATACAGGGTCGCAGTTTTCCGCGTGGGTGAGGTAACGTCCAGGATAGATGACCCGAGGCTTGGAGAAATAAAAGATTTCATGTAGCACTTTCCTCTGTTCCTCCGTTTGCAGGGGGCATGATAAGACGAGGCGAAATTAAGTTAGGGAAGCACACGTATGACAAATGGGTAGAAGAGCGTTAATCCAACAGCACAAGGTAAAAATGGGGGACAAGTCTTGTCCCACAGGAAAAAGGTTGAATTATGACCCCTGTTGACCGATGGAGGGGGTGTCAGATTTACGCCTTCGAGTTCAGAGAGTAAAGGTCAGAATCTCTCTCTCTCTCTCTCTCTCTCTCTCTCTCTCTCTCTCTCTCTCTCTGTCATAGAAAACGTGATCTCGGAATCCGAAAGTCTGTTGAACCAACGCCCCTCGAACAGAGGGGACGAATGTGCCACAAAAAAAAAAAAGAAAATGCCCATGTCTTCTCATTAGTCAAGAGCAGGTTGACCGTGTAGACAAACTTATGGGCCCAACTTGAGGAAAATGGTAAAAGTGAAAACACACACACACACACATATATATATATATATATATATATATATATATATATATATATATATATATATATATATATATATATATATATATATATATGTATAATATTATATACATTATCTTTGGAAGGTTCAAACCAAAGAATTCCCTTTCAAGTTGAACTATTTTGTTTAACAAATGTGCAGAAGCACATGAGAAACGAGCCCATTTACGAATAACTAATGGAAATGGGAACACTCGCCATGATTTCGCCCATTTCCATGAACGTTATGGGTGGATTTGGGATAACAAATAATGCTATAGAAGTCAAGTCAGACCGTTATAAAATCTGCCATATTTCCTTCTAAATTCTGTATGATGTTGGGGCTATTGCCTATTAACAACTAAATGGTCGTTAAACCAAAGTCGAATACTTAAACATCAAAGTTTTACGTTTTAAAGCTAGACGAATCTGAACGGGTAACCGAATGCTGTAACAAAAGGCCATCTTATTAGCATATACATATAACAGTATATGGTCGAGCTTGTAGCCGAGGATAAACAGCTGGGTGTATCGTGGGCAGACTGCCCCAACCTATGACTCGAACCGATGCCAGCCCAACCCGGAAACAAAACATTGTTTCATAACCTTTTTGAATATAATCATGGATCATTTTTTTCTTCTTCCTCTCTGCAAGATCATACAAGTAAGCTAGTTCAAGATTTTATGGATGACATTCCTCCTCATGTGTCAAAGTTTGAAAATATTATATCAGATGACCCATAACCATACTAACTTCTATGGAGGAAAACCTCTAGACATTGAAAAAGATGTGGGGGAAACAAACTAATGAATTATTCATTGGACATAGGAAAATTCTTATATTCTCCCGTTTTTTTTTTTCTTATACAGTGATCTAATGCAATATCCAAGATATTAATCAAAAGTGCGAGGGAATATAGATGGTCTGCTGTATAGGCGAATTACATTTACATAATCATTCAATCATTTCATTTACATAAGCGGGGAGGGGTAAGGACCTTCGGCGTGGCTGTAAATGCCAAGATCGATGCATGTAAATTTGTAAATCTTCAATATGATGTATCGCGGCCGTGCAAATGTACGGAACTATCGTGATCCTACGTCATTTTACAGAGGCAAAGAAACATTTATACGTACGAGAGATGGAGAGAATCTGTAAAAAAATCACAGAAAAACATACGGACAGAGGTAAAGACAAGGAAGAAAGTGAAAGCAACTACAGAAAGTAGGAGGAAGCAAAGAATGAAACAGATGGAAGTAAAAACAAGCAAGGTAGCGAGAATGTCATAGTGTATAATATTTCCCTTGGGAAATGCGGCTTGCCAACCGTACGTCAGTGGGCGGCAAAATAAGACCTTCCCACACCGCCGAGACACAAAGCAAACACAGACTTATGACAAGCGGGCATAGAGTCGCTTCGATTCTTAGATTAAATCCATGAAAGCACAGAATTTTTCCACATTGGCTGGGCGTGGGGCAAGAGAATGCCATTAAGCAGAGGAAATCCAGAGAGACAAAGTCGATAAATCGCTGCGTTACAACGTGAACTACGAACTAATGAGGACTGCGGGTTAAAGGGAACGTTACCTCGCCTGAAGCTATGGAAAACGGGAAGAAGGGAAAACTCATTTTCTCTATGGCGTGAAAGAGTAGAGCGAGGCTGGTAAACAGAGATAGAATTATGACACAGGGGGTTGACAGAGTTACGTCAACGGCGCCAGAGGTCAAAGGTCGGGCGTCCGGTTTCTCCTAGTTTTAATCCATTTTTCTCTCCTGGTCAGCCTCGCTCACTTTTTCTCCCTGTATGTGTGTGTCTCTGTCTCTCCCTTCCTCTTTCTACCGCTTTTAAAGAGGATTACATCTGCTTCAGTGGTGTTAAAGCCAGACAGCTTCTATGTGCTGTGTGGCTCCACGTAACTAACAATGTGTTCTACTTCTTTGCAACATATAATCATTTACTTAAAAAAAGTACGTCACAATGGCAAACTATAAAAACTTGGAAAATATACGATTTCCCAAATGTCTTAACTTATTTCTAAAATAGTTTTATTATAATGTTTAAAAGGGGGAACTATAAGTCTTTTCTATCACGGAAACTTTTATTACTTTAATGCTCTGGTATTGGTCGGTTCCAGTCGAAGCATCAATTATCATCTTAACGACAGATTGCGTGTCGGGTCGTTGGTAATGATTCCAGCAGCCGTTAGGTACGTTTCTCGATTGCACAATTTGGCCATTATGGTCTTACCCAGAACTCACGAAGAATTATTACAAATGTGTCCATCTATTTCTCCCTCACTCGCCTCCAAACTCTTTCTTTACAAGCGAAGGGAGCTTTCCGCATGTGGTACTCCCACCACCCGTCCCGGTTTCCATTGTCATATGGCTCGTATTGACATTATCTTCCATGGTTAGTCGCCTTTACTTGCTCTTTGCTTTAGCTTGTTCCACACCTCTTAAGAGATGTTCCTTTTACAGACCTGAACCGTGGAGAGGAACACCTGGGTTGGGTGTGAGTTCTGCCGCAATTCTTTAAAGGTTCATGACTACCTGCGTACCGATTTATTGAGCAACTATTCAGACTCGGTTTACTTTGAAAACATAAGTGTTCCACGATACCGCCCAGATCATCGACGAAGCAAGATGTCTGATAAATTTATAGGAGGGAGAGAGAGAGAGAATCCAGCTTCATTCGGAACGGTTCGTATCGACTCTCGTGTCAAGACGGCGAATTAGTAGGAGAAGGATCAAGAAATCAATACGGAATGCTGGCTGCAGGTGCGGTGCTAACACGGAGCAGAGAACAGCAACGGCAAAGCTTAAAGGAAAAAAAAAAATAGGAAGATTGTGAAGAATGAATCCTGAGGGAAGCCCAAAGGGATTTGGTAGCGTATTGAAGGGTTCAGTCAACAAGAGTCCATAACTAAATCCGAAGCAAGGAAAAGGTTCTGGTAGATATAATATGTGCGTAGTCATATTAGTAGCTGGAGTGTTAGTGTGCGAGGTGTAATAGGCGTCCAGGATGTGAGGTGTGCATGTTAAGGAAGGTGTAGTAACACTAGAGAATTTGCTTATTCATGGAAGAGGAGTAAGGATGGGTAGGGCGGGGTGCATATGGTGATGCTAATTTTTTTTTTCCTTCCTAGAAGTCCGACTTGGGCAAAATATGGGAACGCGGCAGAAGAGCGAATGAAGTTCTTAGAAATCTACATACGAGAAAAGGCATCAGAACAAAGGATGAAGAAAATCCCATGGGATAAAATACCTTTAGACGTGGCGAGGAGGATTTATAGAGAGGGCTTTATAGAAATGCCTGAAGCAACATTGAATTACACGAGGAGCTTTGGTTGCATTCCGTTCCCATTATTGTGTCGCGTATTTCTTAAGTGTAGGTGAAGAGCTGCCGAACAACTACAAAAGAAGAGTCTAGAATGAAGGAAAAATGCAAGAGAGGAAGTGGAATTTATTGACGAGGCAATGAGCGCACGAGGGCAGACGCGAGCAAAAACCGGAACTGCTAACCACAGTGATGCATTTGGGGAATTCACGGAAGGAACGAAAATTGATTGAAAGAAATCAAAGTAATAGCTCTTGAATTTTTCTCGTCTTGTGAGGAGAGAAGAGTTAGCCTTGGGTAAAGATGAAGGGATTGCAAGTCCTTGAGCACAACTGTACGACCCTTGATCGTAACAGTACGACCGTACGATCCTCAATCTCAAACGGCACGACCCTTGACCACGGCACGATTCTCAAGCAGGCGGTACGACCCTTGACCACGACGGTTAGAGTCGAGGGGCTATGATGGCTTGAAGTGTGACCTAACCCTTAATGTGGAGTTGGGTCAATAATTACTCCAAAAGACTAGAGGGTTCCGTACCTTCGTGCTTAAGGGTTGCACAGGGGGGGCGAGATATTGGTCCAGTAGACTCCTCAAAGGACAAAGGAATGGATGATGGAATACAAGGTGGGGAAAATCCTAAGCGAGAGAGGGAGAGAGAACATTTGCTGGCCAACCAAGACGATTAATGACGGGGGAGAAAAACCTAGAGATTCACCAGTTGAAGTTAATGCCGGAGGAAGAGGAAAACGCTGCTGACTGTATGCTTATCAAAGCTGTTATTACAAGTGAAAGAATGAGGTATTGTTCTGGTTCTTGTGGGCAGCTCTTCCGGGAGAGAGAGAGTCAAGCGGGTGTACTGAAGGTGCGCCTGTGTGTGTGTGTGTGTGTGTGTAATCCTTAGGGGAAGGACGGTGGCTTATTAGAGAGAAAGTGGGAAGGAGTGACGTGGTAAACACGGGGTAATGACCACAAAGTCACTCACCGACGAGTTCGATATAAAGGAATTACTATAATTTCGTAAATGGTGTGCGGACATGATCAAGTCGACCAATGAAAGAAACGAGGATAAAACATGAGGTAATTAATGAGTGGTGGCATTGTAAATGTAAAAAAATATGTGCATCGGGATATGTGGCGAATATGTGGGTGCAAGACCATCTCTGTAGTAGATCACCTAGATATGTATAAATACAGAGGCTAGATAATCAAATCCTTAAAGAAAGCTCATTTTCTTGATTATAATCCTCACGGTGTATATACTAAAACATATAAGCATACTAAACATTGTTTACATAGTATAAACAGTTCATTTAAGCATAACATTTTCATAGAGCATCAACAAGTTTCATTTCAGATAGACTGTCCGTATTAAATCCATGAAGAAAAAAATTTTAAATCACGTTACCCTTTCTAATTTTAGAAACTGTCATATCCAGAATGATTTTTGAATTTCGCCTTTTCGTTCTCCGAAATCTGTTTAAAAGATGTGAAATTACGCCATCCCATTAAGGTGGAGGCGGTAAAAGTAGATGATCAACTTTTTTTTTCCCTTCTCTTGTGTGGATAGGAAAATGGCGAGCTATTGCGGCGAGCTCTTCTGTAAACAGAAAACGGGGAGTGGTAGTCGTGGAAGATAATTTTATTGGGGATAGAGTCGTGAGTGGTCGTGTGTATACCAGCGCCATTCGTTTAGCAAATTGTTTCATTTCATATCACAGTGTGCGCGCGCCCGCCCGCCCGCATGTGGTTGTGCGTGAAGATATGACTTCTGTTCAAGACTAACTTATCGAGTGAAACGAGAATGATAAGTATGGGGAAAAAAGTCGTCGTTTGTGGCGCAACATCAACAAGGTAGGCACGTTACTTCACAGAACTGCCTTCCAAAGACAATAACCGAGACAGAAAAGGGACTTTTACCTCAGTGCCCCATAGCAGCAGTTTTCTTCCTGCCATTACTTTAAAAGTTCCCAGCTAGTTTAGGTCACCGTTAACGAGTTGCGTTATTTATTGCCTCGGACCTTAAATCACTACGAATAACCTAACAATGATATCAAACGAGGCAATCTCACCGTTAACGAGTTCCGTTATTTATTGTCTCAGACCTTAAATCACTACGAGTGACCTAACAACGATATCAAACGAGGCCATCTTTATGATAAACGATAACGGAATGATACAGTAGGGATCCTGGCCAAAGGTTACCATTTTCAAATACACAGGTACAGTGGTAAGAGCAATTGACTGATTTAGCCTTGAGCTGCCAGGTCTCTGACCCACACGTATTTGATTCTTGGGCGTGGTCGTCGGCTCACATCCAACCCAGGTGTTCATTCTTCCCTTAGATTACGCAAATATACGAGCAAGTCAAATCCAAAGACATACATTAGGGGGAGGAGGTCTAGGAGGTTGAAGAGAAAAGATAAACCAGATCTCATTAAAGAAAAACATTACATTGCAAAACGAACGCTGCTCTTACGAGCAAAGTATCTGATAATGGGGGTTTTATATCGGGTTTATTCCTCTCGAAGGGGGAGCGAGAAGAACCCTTTACGTGGAGGGTTTGATTTAACAGAGGAGAACCCAACAAAGAAGATCATGACGCAGCGGGATGATGTTCTGCACGAAGCCCATAAAGAGTTTCAGGGACGTTCCCAGGAGGTCATATACAACTGTAAATTGTACGGGATAATTCCCTCCCCTCCATTGTCAAAGAGGTACGAGAGTCGGAAAAGACCTATAGAAATCTGGAGATCTTTTTATAAGAATCCTTTGACTCAAAGGGCCAACCCATTGTAGTACAATGACCTGGGCCCTTTTTTTTTTTCTTCGAGTCTGGACTCTAAGGAAGAGATAGATCCTTCGCATTGTCCAACCCGGCTTCTTTGTCTACTACACGATGGCGACTTAACTTAGTTGAGGACACTGGGAGTGCACCGTACTCTGCAGCTGTTTGCACAGTTGCAGGTCGAGTGACTTTACTATTTTCTTTGGTTGAAGATGTTGGTCTTCCCTGACCTCACCTAATGCACTGGGATGGAGTCGAGGAGGTTCGGTCCAGTAAAGATGGTGGCAGGCTAGTTCTGCCTGGAGGAATGGGTGGTACAAGTGAGGAATAGGTAATTGGAAGGCCTTGCAAAATCATGGCAACTAAAATACAATATATACTTGTAGCTAAACTACCCTTATGAAATATTCCCCAAAGATACAGTTAGTAAGGGTTCTCGCACAAACTTTGAATTTACTTTTTACAGATAAAAACATGCGTATCATCGAATGTTGTAACTTATCCTAGATGTTCCAATCTGGGGTTACACAGAACGGCTAACGGTATGCGCAAAACTGATGGTATACCGAAATAGTTCTGCTCATCATAACGTCACGTAGAGAAACAGGAATACATCTCTATCAAAAAACGTTGGAAAATACGTTCTACAGACATTTCCCTTCGTTGAGCAACGTCAAACGCAAGATTCGTTCCTTTGCTCAAATGTCTCCTTCTGTGGTAAACAAGAGCCACTTAGATATACGGCAGTACGCAAAGTGATGGGGAGAGAGAGAGAGGCCATTGGTAGGTTTCCCCAAATAAAAGTCGAAAACTCATGTGTAGTGTGACCTGTGACGACCACCACTACCGCACCATCTACGTCTCTACGTCTAGCCGCTCGCTTCTCTCGTTTATGACGAGCGACCTTCGGAGTAAAGCATTTTTCCCCGTCACCCACCCACCTTGGCCAGCCACCTCTGTAACCTGGAATCATGCACGACTTCGATTCCACCGCCACCACCCTCCCTTCGAGGCCCAGGTGGTCGTGATACGAGAAGGTCAGAGTGGCTTCCCCCAGTTTTTTTTTTTAATTCCAACACGAACGAACGACATTTTGTCCAGGTGTTTCGTTCCTCCAGGAGAATCGTCAGGGATGCTCATTCACTCCCAGCTGGGCAAGGGGGTCGGGATTTGTCATGTTTTGCTCCCGGTGTTGGGGAGCGAGGATTTGTCTTGCTTGTCAGAAGAGATTTGTTCATCGGAAGGGGACGATCAAATCACAGTGTTTGGGTAGCGGAGTATAATGTTAACTGCGCAACCTGCAGTGTGGATTTTTTTCTTATTCGCACGAGTGAATAGATAATCCCGTGTTTCGTATTTACAAAATGTACTTTTTTTTTAGACAATAAATCGCAGTCAGGCATGAACACGGAAGGCAACAAATTTTTAAAGAGAAATTCTATTAAAAAAAAGGCAAAAAAAACAATGGTTAACATTTCCTTTACCTTTTTCGACAGTGATAAATTCGTCAATCACGAATGTAATCAGATGAAAGATATAAACTAAGAAACGCTTAAATATACAAGAGGTAAGAGGATATGATAATTACCACGTCTGAAAAATGCATTTAACGCAAGTAAAGGCAAACTAGAAATGCAGAGAATAAAAATGAAACAAAAAAGGAAAATACAAATTCTAACAGATTTTTTGTGTTCATGTTGTGGTCTAAACTGTACAATTCTACCAATTTTTTTGTTTGTTTGTAAATGATACCCCTCACCAATAAAATCTTTCACATCACTGTTGTCATCTTTTCATATTACTGTTAAGTATATTTCCATTCCCATTTCTCAAAGCGATCTATTGACAAATTGTAAAACTCCTTTTTGGTAATTAATTCAAAATAAAGATAGTAACAATGCCGTTTTGCGTGCATATATATATATAGTAAGTCTGTCTTGGACAATCATGTTTACCAAATGGCGTCCTAGACATGTCTCATTTGTATATCAACCGACTTATATTTCTCATGTCTCCCCTGATAATGCGATTATTACTCGAAAATGCACTTGGGAACTTGCGTTTCATTTTCCCCGTGGACTCATAGGGATATATATATATATATATATATATATATATATATATATATATATATATATATATATATATATATATATATATATATATATAACCCATACTCCAATGAATAACGAGCAGATGCATATAGTATCTTTACAGAAACAACAGACGTCTTTCGATACACATCTTTGACAGTCATTCCCCTCATCTTCTAAGTTCCCTCGATACATTTACACACTTACAAACAGCCAGACATATATATCTCTAAGACCAATAGAAGTCTGACGATAAACAATTCCTCCTTTTTCTTTTTATCAGCGAATCCAGCGACTTTGAACTCCTGGCATCTAGCGGGCTCTCGGCTTCCATACCTTTGAGGCAATTTTCTGGCTGGCTGGGACCCAGGCAGCGTAAATTTACAGGCGAGTGCAGCAGCTTCCTTTGATCCAACGGGCCATTCACTCCTGATGCGAAGTTCTTCAGTAGTTCGGATCCTAATGTGAGGGAGTTTGTCAGGAAAGATCCTATAAAGGGAGAATCGCTGATGGGTGCAGAGTCTTTGAATTCATCTACTGAGCCTGCGAGTTATTTCGAGATCGCAAGCCCGGAATTTTGAATGTCGCAGACCCTCTGGAAGGGAAGTCTCGTGTATTATATTTCCCCCCGAGGTAACAAGTTATTTCTAATGGTATAGTTATCAACGAACTGATTTACGTATCATCTCTTAAAAACCTCGTCCAATTTATTTCTTAACCGAATCATGTTCCAATGAGAACTAGACTTTTTTGCTGAAATGTTTTTCTGATTCCTTATTTTTTTCATCAAGTATCTGTTCCGAATTTGATCATTCAACATTTAAATGAATCCATTAATTCTTTCCGTACGAATCTTCAAATTCATATTCTTTATAGTTTGATGGAGAATAGTCTCCTTAGTCGCAAAAACTTCGTGTATTCTAATGCAACAAACATGCAAGCGTTTGCAACTTCCGTAACTGTGCAATCATAAAGTTTGTTGGTCGGGTGTTTGACTAAACATGATCTTCCGTGTTCAAGTACTCGAGAGTCCGAACTCGTATGCGAAATCATCCGTCTTGCTGCGAAGCTCCTTTTCACAACCCAAACTTCCGACAAACTAAATCTCCTCCCTCAAGTATTCACTCCCCTCCCCCTAACTAACAGCCAACCTGACTCGAGTTTTGAACCGATGCATTATGTGGATGCCTTGGGCCGCGTCGAGACGAAGGAAGATGGATCCATTTATCGTATTGCCTCCTGCGCCTTCGCTCTCTCTCTCTCTCTCTCTCTCTCTCTCTCTCTCTCTCTCTCTCTCTCACCTCACTGCCGAAATGAAACAAGGCCTCGAGTAGCTTTGGGAGTGGCGAGATGGCGACCCAAAGAGTGTATTTACCCAAAGGCTATCGGTTACAAGGGCCACTAGTGTCTTCGAAATCTGTTCGACGCTGGGGTTCTTCAGCAGATCATTTGATCGAGAATCCTATTGACTCTTAGGGGTGTCGTGTGTGTTCAGCCCATTGCGTGTTGTGGGTCCCTTGTTTGTGATATGGATTTCTAGAGCTCAAGTACCCGGCGCCGAAGGATTGTTCATTTGTTTCTCCTCCCCCAACTTTGTAGGTTCCATTGCCTGTAGCCAGTTAGGTTAGGTAACTCGTCAAGACAGCTAGGGACCATTAACTCGAGAGCGTCGTTCGCTGCTGGGGCCGTGCAGTATGCGAAGTGGATTGCTCGTTGTATTCGTGGCGACCTAAAAGATAATCTTCAGTTGAAGTTTGTGGTTCTCAGAAAGCGATTAATCTGTTTACTGGTAATGGCAAGGGGGAAGTGACGAAATCAGGAGACCACAGAAGGAGAAGCCTTTAGAAATTTCTCATACAGACAATAAGGTAAATTCTGTGGCCTTCAGGGGTAACCTATATTCAGGATCACACTACACAAGTAGAACAAACAAGATTTCAAAGTGATGAATGAGACGAGATATATTTTCCACCAACGGGATTCCTTAACTTCAAAAAAAATAAATCTACTGAGCAATGACCCTTTTGTACGACAAAGAAAAATCGGCAACTAGCTTTCCAATAATGTTGCTGACGCTCTAATTCCTCCTCGTTCCTTTTGGGCAGAGCTGTGTGGAGGGGAGACCGCTGATGTGATCATTCTGTGGGGGAAGACAGTTTTACTTGTTGTGGTTCAGCCGAGGTAAAAGATCCGGATAATGTTTCGTCAGTCTGTTTAAAGCGTCGCATTTTTTTTTCTTTAATTTCACGTTTCGTCAATAGGTTTAAAGTGTTAAAATTTTTTCCCCTTTTCTTTATATCATATAAATTTCTAGGAGGGTTTTGTACCTAACGAGCTTTTTGCCTTAATCCATATTCAGGCTAGATAAAAAAAAAAAAAAACTCCATATTTGCGGTATTTGAGACCCATATACGAGATATGAACTCGGGGTGAAGACAGAGACAACCTGAATTACTTTACTCGGATGATGGTCGAGAGTTGAAAACGAAGACCTTAATGACCCTGGTAGACATGTCTGAATAAAAAAGATCAATGCAAGGACTGGCGCAAGATAACGACATTTAGTCGCGAATTCTGCACAACAGACGAATGCTACAAACTCAGGCTCAATGTCATCAAATCCAACAATAGACGTAAATATCTCGAGACAATAGGCAAGTGAAGTTTATGTAATCAACGTAGGGAAAATAGATCAGCAGGGAAAATCCTGGAATCAACTTTTGCCATTAACTCTCGCCTTTTTTCCTCCCACACGCTTAAAGCTGACCTGTCGCCCACCAGACTCGCACATCTCTTCACTACGTCACATTCATAAGACTATTTCACGAAGTTTATATGCATATATGGCTTATGATTATTATATATAATCCTCCCACCCGTGTTAGATATTTCAAAACCTTTGTAAACAATCATTAGCTTATAATGGAATATGTTCTTGCTAACTTGGCTTTCCTATGTACATTTACGAATTTTTTTGTCTTTTACAGATAAACTCAATATAAACATATGGTAGTTTATTCACGCCGTGAAAGAAATTTGTACGTACTGAATAACGGTCTTGAATTAAGCTTCTTGAAATGAAAATATAACTACAACATGATGCAGTTTATTCTCATGAAAGTCACTGCAAATATGTATACATCACATTAAATATATATATACATATACTGTTCGCAGTTTCCCGCATTAGCGAAGGAGCCCAAGGAACAGACGAAGAAAAGGCCTTATTATTACACATCCATTCTTTAGCTGTCATGTGTAATGCACCGAAACCACAGCCACCCACAACCAGAACCCACACAATTTTCCGCCGTTTCCCTCGGCCGCTTCATATACCTTGGTCTCAAGTTCCTTATCTTGACAATGATCTCGAGTCCAGCAGATTATGCTCTTGAACAGAGCAACAACCTCCGATTCTAAATATGGCAATCCTTGTTTATCTGGCGGAGGTTTTCCTCGGTTATCAGGAGGAGGTATTCCTGGGATAAAAGTGCATATTAGCCAAAGCTATCTTCCTGTGAAAAGAAAATTGCCTTCCTCTCGGAAGGTCCATTTCCAATCGAAGTTCCACAGGTTCTTCACCCCTGATATCCCAGAGTCAGTGCCTTGAAGGCACGGATGTATGACACTTAATACAGCGGTCCCCATCAGTCTTCTTCACCTACTCAGTTTTGAGGTGTTCGGAGAACGCTGTAGACGTCTCCAGAGAGAAGGGCACTTAGAACCATTGGCTCCAGTGACCATATGATCTCTGCCAAAGATTAGTTTTATTTTTTCTCTTGTCTATATCCTCTAAGGTGGACCAATTTCCCAGAATGCCTTATCCTCCTGCTGCCCACACTCTTCACCACAATCAACCGAACCTCCTCTACTACTAGCGTTCCCTTCATCTCGAGTCATGTAAAACTTGAGGAGTTAGCACAAAGATCTCACTCCATACAAAATGTCCCCTTTCATTATTTTCATATATCAGCCTCGATTTCCATCACTACCAAATACTCTCTCTCTCTATTAGCTTTCTGCTTTGATGTTTGATGCTAGACAGGATCTCCAGCGTCTTAGGGTCACAAGATGTTTTTGCTGGCCTAACCAACTCACACGGGGTTGGCAAAATCACATTAGTTGAATAAGAAAATAATTCATAAATTCAGGCGATCCAATTTAACTTAGATATATTAATTTGCGAAATGTTGTAATCTACTCCGATTGCTTTATCCTTTGTTTACATTGATTGAACATCACATGACAGCAATATGCCCTTCAGAACTACAGATTCATCCGGAGAAGACACCTGGATAATTATTCCTTTACAACAACAGTTTCAATTCTTCTCAATAACAGTCATTATTCAACGACAGTTTCAGTCCTTAATAACGACATTGTCAGTCTTCAATGATGGTTTTATTGCATTTCCACGACATGGCCAAGCTTTCTCAACGACAGTTTCACCTTTTCGATACGACGTCATCCCTTGTGTTAAGCTCCTCAGCTTTCAACCCAACGAGCTAAGCCGAGTACCAAAAGTGAAGTTTCTGGCCAAGACAGCTTAAGCCTTAGTCCACATCTTATCCTCGTGAGAGGGTCAGCTTCAAGTACTGAAGATAGTTACGCTAAGCTGATCTACCTGGACGTAACCAACTTGACATCCCCTGGATATATTGACGTATTAGGCGGAGGCATTCCCGGGTTAAAAATGTATGTCTACCAAAAGTATCAAGTACTCAGAGGGAGACATATATATATGTATAGAAAGAGAACGCAGTAAAAAGTGCGATCGTATATTAAAGGCATCTTTTCCTTTCATACAGAGCGATAGTCATCTCTTCTACTAATATATAGAGCCTCCAAGTAATTCCACTCCACCTCCATGAATCCCGAGCATCATCTTCGTCTCAAACAGAATTGGAAACCTTTAAGTAATTTCGAACCTCTCCCCCTTCCCACTTGAAACGAGACCTTCCTCCCCAACAGGTCGCGAGTGGTTGATAACACGACAGACCAATGAAAAGAAATTGAAATGAAAAAAATCCTGAATAAAGTTTTAATAAAAGATTCCACCTCACTGCTGAATCACAAGTCGCGGATCCGAAAATCGTCAGTGGAGCTTATCTATAAAGAGACTTATTAATCCAAGATCTATTTTTGGTCTTCGAAGTCATGACTTTCGGAGCTATGAGCATCTTAAAACGCTTTCACTTCCTTTCAGCAGTCACTGTCCTCATTAATCATGAATATTATACTTTTGTGGTGAAGGGCACAAGACTTACCATTAGCCTCTTGTAAGATTAACTTCTATCTTAGGGACAGTTTGATTACACGAAACGCCTGGAATACAGACGTGATTCTCAGCCTTTCTGTTCAGAGAATCTAGCATACAAAACCGAAATGTTCGACAGCTGCATCAGTTACGTATAATGCTTGACAAGTGCAAATGGAAGGTAAAATCTACGTCAGTCATGCACTGACGGTGAAGGCATTCTACAATTGTCGAACAAGATGTCAAACCTGTCTACGTTTTCTCTCTTTTAACAAGAGTCAGCTCAGATAACGATCGAAAAGGAATTTATTCGATTTTCTTTCCGAGGTGGATATTCAAAGAAGTTTAAAAAGTTTGAGGGGAATTAAAATGTCTGTCTGAACGTGTTAATTCCCCTACGTTGAGCTCTCTGAATGTGACATTCACATGGTGGCCTTTGAGAATATTCTACATATGGTACTCCTGTGAAGATACCCCTCAATCTTTCCTAGTATACTAGTGGACTTATTTAATACGCTGCCCATATGGTGACCTTTCCGAATATAGTTCTTGCATTGCGACTTTTCTATATGCATTCTAAACCGTGACCTTTGTGAATATAGGCCAGACAAGGTGACCTTTTTAAACGTATCCCTCGCACAGCGATCCTTTCTGTATGTATCACAGGGTGACCTTTCCGAATGTATCATTCAAACATGTTGACCTTTCTGTTATGCCCCCGTATGCAGTCGACCTTTTTTCGGTTACCATAGTGATAGGACACTATTGCAGTTTACCACATGGCGTCCTACTTACGTCTCTTTATATCAACTAACATTTCATTCTTGTATCTCCCCCGATATGATTATTACACGAAAGTGCACTTTGGAACTTGTTGCGTTTCATTTTCCAGTGGACTCTTAGGAATGTGCTTGATCACGCGCTCAATTGTGATCCTTTCTAATATATAAATCATAATATATGTATCATATATATATATATATATATATATATATATATATATATATATATATATATATATATATATATATATATATATATATATATATACTGATTTTATATATATATATATATCGAAATAGGAAAATTTAAATGTCCAACACGACGAGGTATCACGTATTTGGCCATCATCGTAATGTAAAAGTGAACGTAAACACTATTTTCATGGATGACATCGTACGTACCTTGGAAGTGAACGAACAACCTTTACTTTTATCACAGACATTGTGTATAATCACCTTCGCTTATTATGTAAAGGTGAACAATGTAAATTGGTGTATTATAATATGGTAATATCGAGGTGTATTATCATTTAATAAGGGTTTGGACATTAATATCTGTAGTATATTGAAGGTAACTGCTGGTCTCTCGATTCCCATTCTTGTAATATCCATCAGGACCTGATATTTAATAAACTGCATACCTATATATATATATATATATATATATATATATATATATATATATATATATATATATATATATATATATATTTATATATATATTTGTGTGTGAGTTACCGGGCTCCGCCTGCAAGGGCTTGCACCTCGAGCG
Organism: Panulirus ornatus; assembly: GCF_036320965.1. Taxonomy (NCBI): domain Eukaryota; kingdom Metazoa; phylum Arthropoda; class Malacostraca; order Decapoda; family Palinuridae; genus Panulirus; species Panulirus ornatus. Next base: position 8,182,007 of record NC_092281.1, read on the forward strand.
AAGAATTCTCTTTGGTGAGGTTGTGTCACTGGGACTGTAGTCTCGCTAAAGAATCTACCAATCCAGAGGAGTTCATTGTTCCCTGCTACTGGAATTGGCGCAGCCTCCGACTTAGAGAAGCCTTTAAGAAAGATGTCCTGGGCGACACAGGGACTTCAAAAAAAAAAAAAAAAAGGAAAATTTGTCTTGGTTGGTGATAAATGTACATCTACCTGTCCATCAGCAGCTGGGAATGCGGGGAAATTGGTCTGATAAGCAGACCAGGCGACAAGGGTGACGTATGTTTCCATAGGAATAAATAGGCCATCCAGGTTTAACTGGAGGCCCGTTGGTTTATGACGGAGGACGTGTACACAGCAGAATTCAGACTAACCCAAAGTGGAACTCTGGGACTAACGTCATTTATATTCTTGACATATTGGGTTAGGACGGTAATACACACAAGACAATTGAAAACATGTTAGATATTGTTGCTATCAAGAGCGAAAGGTCACGGGGCCAGAATTCGTACGACGTGTCGAACAGACAAATATAGATCTTTGTTTTACGTTCTTCCTACGCAATCGGTTTATGTCTGTAAATCTTCAGGTCTTAAAATCCTGCGAGAGTTAGCGATGCACCCTTTTTAATACAACTTTGATTCATGTCTCAACATTTCCTTTAATATGACATCACTGTTCAGCTTTCATTACGAGGCAATAATATCATAGCGTCTATGTACGAGTCAATTCACAAACTAGAGTAGAAGTCCCAGACTGAATTGGTCCGTCTTCTGCCGAAGAGCGAAAGGCCAAGGGTCAGGAATTCAGAGCCTTTTAACAAACCCAGCCAACCAGAGTTACTGTTAACCCCACGCCATAATCTGGTGTACCGCTAACCTGCCTTTCCTCCACTGTGTATACCACTGTATATCTAAAATCTCACGGTGGTAGCACACACTGCTATTTTGAATTCCAGCAAATCTTAACGTTTATGGCATTTCATAACATTGAGAAAATATGTCCGAAATACATCGGTCACTTTCTGTACTCGAGACATTACATTATTCGTATCTAAAAACGACGCTCGTAAAGATGTCGTTAACGAAGGCTGGTCGTTCGTTCTGACCTAAAGATCTGGATGAATCTCCATTGCGAATGCTACCTACTCTGGGTTGGAAACAGTTATCAGCCCGGCAATCTGCGAAATAGGGAATACTCATTAGAATTAATTAAGTCATTTCAGCTTTCGCGACGCAAATTGAGAGTGTACGCCAGAATTTACACTAGTGTGGAGATAAACATTTCACGTTCTTGAAAATTAGTGAATTATAATATCAAGAGTGTTACAAATGCCATGCCGTTAATATACGAGACACCAGGCTTTTATGCAATATACATATATATATATAAAGGAAAAGCGATAGTGGCCTGAATAGGTGTTCCACCAGAGAGGAACACGTTCCCCATGAAAATTAGCGGACACTGTCCTCTCTCTTTGGCCGGAGGACCCGCGCTCTAACGAAAACTTCTTCGCTTCAGGGCAAGTGTCGCCCTTCAGGACACCAAGGGTAATTTTGCTGGTGGAGGCTATGGGTACGTTTGGGTCATTGTCTTCGTGTCATAAGGAGGAGGATGGAGTGTCGCAGACGACGCTGTTATCGCCGAGGCTGTATAGGTGATGCATTTACCGCGGTTCAAAGGTATTTGGCGAAGAGGAGTGGATAGGGGATGATGGGCGGTGTAGATAGGACAGGCAGAGACTATGGAGGGCTGAGGGGTAGTAGAAGGATTGATAGACAGCGAAGGCGAAGAGAAAAGAGGTGGATGGTAAAAAGATGGAGTGTAAAGGTAAGGAGGATGGAAGGAAGATGGAGCAGGGAAGGAGAAAATATGAACGTCATGATAAAGAGATGAGATAAAACTTCTAGACTTTAGAAGTGTGAAGACAGATGGATGGATAAAGTTTGGGAAACGTAAAGTAAAAGTGTCGGGAGGAGCGAATGCGAGGAGGAACAGGCGATGGAAAATGGTATGGAATCCCACTGAAGAAGTTTGAGGTACGAGGGAACTAATGGAAAATGGAAGGAAAAATGTAATCCGGGAAAGAGAGAAGGAAATTACGTCCCCAGAGGTTGAAGGTAATCAAGGAAATTAATATGGGAAAAAAAAAGGGGGACATTCGAAGGCGGAAAAAGATTATCAAAGAGGTCAGGAAAGAAGGGTATGCCAGCATTCAATATACCATAAAGCATAGAAAAAAAATCGATATACGTCGCCGGCCATCAATTCCAGTGTAAGGCAAGTCTCCCGTGTAAATCCTAGTAACCACTGAAGAACAGTTACATTCCCCAGTGGCCATGTTTAGGAAGATCCGATGCCCCACCTAACAATATGGTCTTAAAGGGGTAGTCCATGCACGACCGCCATGCCTGGCATTACCTTCCCCAACGTGGAACAAGTCCAGGGAAAAGAAAATGTTACACAAAGGGGAAAAAAAAACGGGGGGAAAACTACGTTAACATGGATGGTTGCCTCGCTTCCCGTACCCTAACCATATCATACAGGGATGATCCGCTGGCCTTATTACACTGACCACACCACCAAGGTCGGGGATATACTACCAGCCAGCCTGGATTGTAAGGTTCCTTTTGTTTTAAGACAGGTCGCAATATGGACACGTGTCCATGTATGCGACACGAGAATACCAACTACAAGTAGTAGTAGTAGCCCTACAAGACTATACAGTGCCAAGTTCTATAGTAATCATGGATCGCAAGTCTTATATATACACACATCAATGTACCTAATATATATCCCTTAATAGAAGTGGAGAATGGGGACTTCATCTTACAGCGTCAGACAATGGCTGGGAAATGGTCTTTCACAGAAATGGCCAGCAGTGAAAGGTGCAGAGGGAAATGACAGCGAGGTAAAGAGACAGAGGATATGTCACTGGTTAGAGAAATGACTTTAATCAAAGGGGAATAGTGCATGAAGGAACAGAGAATGGATAATAAGGGAGGAGAGGAGAAAAGCGAGGCGTATAATTTTGGGGGCAAAGATGTTATTGTATGCGAGGGAGAGAGAGGGCAATATAACTGATGGTAGACAAATGACTCATCATAGTTAGTATAATTACTAGTGGTAGTAGCAGCAATTGTAATTCCTTGTTCGCCGTTAACAAGGAAGCGCCATGAACAAACATCGGTTATCGAGCTGGCATGTACAATGCATCGAAACCCTAGTCCCTCCCATTCACAACCAGGTCCCAAGATACCTTTGCGTTTCATTATCATTATTATTATGTAAACTCAGGGCCTTGCTCTTCAGGGTCCCCTGAAGATTCATAGCTGCACCACAATCAGTATCAGGGACAGGACTGACTCCTTTTGAAGCTAGAGGTCACATCGCGATACAACTGATGACACAGCCTCGCAAAACAAAAAGTAAAACCTCAGGCAGGTGGAGTCCGGCAGCACAGATTAGAAAACGAACAAAATATAAATTAGAGAAAACTAAAAAAAATATTACTCGAACGACAGGAAAAAAAAGATAAATGGGACCAAAGTACTTATATATATGAAAAAAGAAAAGGCCGAATCAAGACGGCAGAGAGAGGGTAGTTACTGTAGGAGGCAAAGGATTGAAAGGGGAGCTGCCTTCTTCGCTGGCGAGAAAGGGCCACTTTAACTGTAGGTCGGAGGAAAAGGAGAAAGGGTCAAAATTCTTCGAAGGAAAAAAAGAAAATACTTTTTGACATCCAGCGAGCGAGCGAGCGAAAGAAAAAACGATTATATTGAAATACAAAATGGCACAAAGGATGACGAGATAGCCTAAAGGAAAGATAGAAAAAAAAATAAAGTGACACGAACCCCAAAGATACAAAAAAATCTAAAAATAGGTAGGATGAAAAAGTTTCAAAATATTCCATATTCTCGTTTAACCTGAGGGGTTTTCAGAGAGACGAGAATAATATTGAAACCCTCCATTCTTTACAGGTTTTTTCAGGACAGATACGGCGGTTTCGAGAACAGGATTTGAGCGAAAGAGAACGGTGAAATTGACGCTGTAAATAAGCGCTGTGGCATTGTGGCTGGTGATGCGTGTGCGTATATACAAAAGTATAGTATATATGCACGTGGATATACGTAAAGCACATATACAAAGAAACAAGTCTTAACTCCAAAACTTCTCATGGTACCTGTAATATCTAACAGAGGCACGCCCCAGTCAAACTACAAATTCTGTATTACGACACATTACAGCCCCGCATCAATACCAATCTCTTGAAAATAGTTACCTTTTGTCGGCAACACTGTCCATGAAATCTGGCAAAAAAGTAATCCGATTAATGTGATTGACGGTGATCGAGGCTCTGCCAAACTATATTACTTTAGTAAATATTGACTCGTGAACCTCACAGACTTAGACACGGCGACAAAATATTAAACTCTTCCAAAATGTGATTTGGTCCCCAATGTCGGGAAATATTTTTGGTGAATGTAATCATTCAAGAGCTTAATGTAATCACCCCGAGCTTAATGTAATCGGCGCAAGCTTAATCAGTATTTTTTTTTCTATTCGGAAGTTGAAGCGATTACTTTTTGCATTATTGATGTTAAAGTCAACAGGACTTCCCTTGGCCCAAAAGAGATAATTACATAATTATCTTTGGCGAAACTCAGCCACAAGTCAGTGATGGCTGTTGTGCGAAATCACATCCTGGAAACGTGGATGCAATTGTATCATTGCGTGCCTTTGGAATTTCCATCCTCCTCGTTCCTTTAGGATCAGAATCTAGATGAAGACGTTAAAATAAAAGGAGAACCTATAGGACCCGAATCTAGAAGATGATATAGTGAGAACAAAGGGGAACCTATAGATAAACCTAGTAGCAATAAAGACCAAAACACTATTCTCAAGTCAACCAGAATCTAAAGGATTCGCACCCCATTCCATGCGAGGATGAAGAATCCACGATCACAACAATAAGGTGCAAGGACCAGTAACAAGATTGTTGGTTAGAGAAGAGAATTGAATAGTGTTCTTTCGAAGGGCACTTTCCCCAAGTCTGACTATATATGGCAACCATGTAGAGAACTGGAAACAGCTCAGACTTACTGTATACAAACGAGCAGAACTTACCAGTCATGCGAAGTTGGTACACTATAATACTCTACCTGTATCTTTGGGGATAATGTCACACAGGGGAACTATATTGCAAACTCTCATTTACATGTTAATTACTTCGTAACGTAGTTTTCATTTTTTTTTAATCTAGATTCAGCGAGAAAGTGTGATCAATAGTGGACACACGAGTGTGTGTGTATATATATACACATATATAATGCAATGCATGACCAAAATCAACAAGAGTGACGCTTGGAAAACGAATTCGTACGAGAATGGCAATGGGACAGGTCCTTCAATCCTTGCAGAGCAAAGCCGTAGTAAAAATCCACTGGGAAGAAGAATATGAGAAGGTGGATCGTAAGACCTTACTGTGTTTACTTGTGGCCTTGAACCAAGGTTAAGACCTCATAATCAAAGGGTAGCACAGGTAATGGGAGCGATCTTACGACATGTAATCACTGCACGTAACCCGCCGAGCGCATGCATACCTCATTCACGTGCATTTAAAATGCGAGCGAAAAGTAGGAGTCTTATGAAAAGGGCGCATAGGAGAAAATAGGACCCCCAGAACACTAATGAATATGGATATGTTAGAGGAAAAATATTAGTTATATCAAATTCAGCTTCAATATGAATCTAGAACATGCAAGGCACATGAACACCGATGCATAACATGAATTAGTAAAGAACAGACGGATACGAATCCATATGGTGTTTTAACACGAACCATTGCAATAAATTTCGAACCTATTGCTTCTAAAAGATGTATGCCAATGTTCTCTGTCCCATACTTATGACGTGCAATGCTCATGAACACTTGCATATCAAGCAATACATGACGGAAGACACACGAACACATACATAACCAGGAAATGCTATCAGTAACCAAGAACATATGGATACAAAAACGCTAGATGCATTGACATAGGTTAGTAATTTACTAGCTTATAACATCTGAATGCTAATGTTCTTAGACCATGAGTAACTGGAGTTTACTCATGAAGTACAACGAGATGTATTGATCCTTAATCAAAGTCAGACCACGTCATGAAAGCATCGATTAATATTGATATTACTCCCACACACGCACACGGGGGTCATGTGTAATCGCTCCTGGCGAGATGACCACCAGCTTATATGTCATTATGCTTCAAACTTGAAGCCGACAGAGCTCAAGTTGCATGGTGAAGAATACGTGCGTCAAAAAGATGTCATTTGGGGGCCCTTCACACGTCATAGGAAAATTGTATACCGTGGTGGTACCTCGTTCAGTTTTATTAAGGGATAGAGTAAATTAGAGCGATGTCGTATACAGGGGGCGACGTGCTTTCAATGGAATGGCTGAACCAGGGTATATGAAGTACATGGATTACCACGAAAAGCTCTGTGGGGACTGGTTGTGAACAGGTAGCTGTGGTTCCGGTTTCTTACACATGACAGCCAGAGAAAAGACGGGAGTGATGCCTTTATTCGTCTGCTCCTGGCGAAACCTCGTTAATGTGGGAAATGGCGAGCAACAAAATATATATGTACACACACGTGTGTCAAGTGTGCGTTTTGATAAGCAAATACTCATGCAACAAGGTAATACTCATGCATACAAAGGAAAAGTTAGAATTACTCATAACACAAGGCAACTCGTTATTCAAATCCTGCCACAAACGAGGCCGATAACGCTCCTGATAAGGAAATCTGAGCAGAATTTACACAAAGCCCGTGGGATCAAACGCCAGCCAGTAAAGATTTGAATTTCTTTTATAGAGTCTCATCAGAATGCGCTTAATCAGTGAATTTGATAAAAACCCAAATCGGCTGCACAAGATACATTATGATGCACATCTCGAAATGGGAAATCTCAAATTCTAATGCAACGACTGGAGTAACAGGAAATATGCATTTTAAATTTGCAGCGAGCTCCCGAGTATTTACTGCATGTGTACTGTAAATTAGCTTGGCCGTTTCGTTAAACTGGTAAATAGAATACAAATTAGCACACCCATGCAGAGAAATGAATATACGAAATGGCATTCTGTAACATATGAACATAGATTTGGATTCTGTAATTGTTCGGAAAGCATAAACATTCGCAAGCATAATAAGTATACTGGTGTTGCAACACAGACACACAGTGTCTGGCCAAGAAACACGCACACATGAGTGCAGTCATTAGCTGTGCGACCCACCAGTGTAACAGACCCAGGTTATGGTCCTAAACAGGGCAGTCACCAGACAGTCAAAAGACCTAGGGTGTTCCTCCTCCTACCTGGGTCTGGTCGATGAGTGGGTATCCGACTAGAGCAGAGGTATATATGGGTGGGTGTGTGCGCGCGCGCTACGGGTAGAAAATTTAACGTTTGTGTAGCCTAGTCTCGATCATATCTATATGTACCTTGTCTTATACCTCCATGCGTGTCTACGCACACACTGCACCTTAATTCAGGTGTGTGTGCTCTTCATACGAATATGATCATCTCTTGCGAAGGAAATTGAATAAAAAGCTATTGGTTCATAGGTTCGTTTTGAGAATTTTTGACCATCACACATCAGCGGAAAGTAAGAGTTTCTCTTTTAGAAGAGTATTTCATATCCAGTTGAAGTGTAGAATTTTTATCATACAACAGAACTTTACCAAGACAAAGCCTTGCAATTAAACATACGAATTCGGACAACGAATCAAAGTGTTTCCATTCGTTGCCGAAACAGCATTTGAACCAGCGGGGCAGACAAAGGCTTTGTATTCTGTGATGGCTGTCTGAATGGAAACAGGCCAACGATATTTAACAATATTTGCATCGAATACATTATAACTTTACCAGACTGGTGGTCACTGGTGATCATTTTCGTTCGTGGCAACTGTTAAAAAGGAAGATTATCAGTGATGTTTGTTCTTTTCGTACTGGTCTTTTTGCATCACCAGCCATCATTAGCGTACGAAAATAATGCGGATTCTGTAAGCGATTTGCTAACTGGTCGTCTCTATCCAATCAAACAATAACGAGTTAGACGGAAACAATATATGTAATCGGCTACAATAATAATAGCTAGGATACATGTATGCATGTACATACATGATCATATATACGAATTCACACACTCAGGCATGCTAATCGACCCACAGTAATACAAAAGAGCTCAGAAGAGCCATTCTATCTATGGATATATGTAATATCAATTACACACACACACACGCCAGCTTTAACAAGGTACCCATTCACCGACCAGCCCTGGAGAAATGATAAACAGCCGGCTTAGTATGGTGCCACTGCCTTATTATTCTCGTTCTTTTAACATTTACGAAAGGAACGTCATTTGTTTCCGCAGCGCAAGGAGGACAACAGGTAAACCATAGCCCGAGACAATAGCCTCTAGATAATGAAATAATGATCGACATGCACACACTAAACTGATGACAATAGATTTCCAACAATGATAAAAAGAACCATGACGATAACAGCTTTTCAGTAATAACATAAGAGCCTGCGGAGATTAACAAAAGCCTTCTACTGAAGAGAACCTGTGACAAAGTAAGAACAAGAGTACTAGTGAACTTACGTCATAGCCACTAACAGTTTTACAGTAAAGGAAAATAAGACTAAAAATTAACAAAGTGCTTCTCGGTAATGAGAAAATATGGGCCACAGTTCGCACGTAATAAAATCTGACGATCAAAGCTTTTCCCATCAATAAAAATAAGCAAGAATAAAATCGATCACATTTCCAGTGAAGAGTAACGAAGGAAAAACAAAAGCCACAGAGTACTAACAAAAGCTTTCCAGTAATAACAGACGACAATGTATCCTCGGCCTCTAACACTAACAATTTCTCCATCACACTTGGAAACTCTGACGACTACCAACGCGCCAAACATAAGTAAAATCTTAACATGAATACTCACACTCACAGCTGACAGATGCAGCACCACAAACTACGTAGCGAAACACAACTGCACGATGACGGGGTTGGTCCCACACACACACACACACAACCATCTAACTGGAGCGGAGCCGTGTGGAGCTGGTGTTGCCGGTGGAGAACCTCTGTGAAAACTGCGCGGAAAACGAGTGTTTCGTTTGATGTAAACTAGGTATGAATACATTAGGTTCGAAACATGAATCATTGCTTCATAACTATATGAAAACAAGGATGAACACCTCAGGGAAGCTCGAAACATCAGGCGAGGCTTCATTATCAGCTACGATCAAGAACGAACACTGCTGATGAGTTCGAAATATCAAACGAAGCTTCGCTTTGATTATTTACATGGATAAACACATATGATAGAGTTGATAGAGATGCTCTGTGGAAGGTATTAAGAATATATGGTGTGGGAGGAAAGTTGTTAGAAGCAGTGAAAAGTTTTTATCGAGGATGTAAGGCATGTGTACGTGTAGGAAGAGAGGAAAGTGATTGGTTCTCAGTGAATGTAGGTTTGCGGCAGGGGTGTGTGATGTCTCCATGGTTGTTTAATTTGTTTATGGATGGGGTTGTTAGGGAGGTAAATGCAAGAGTTTTGGAAAGAGGGGCAAGTATGAAGTCTGTTGGGGATGAGAGAGCTTGGGAAGTGAGTCAGTTGTTGTTCGCTGATGATACAGCACAGGTGGCTGATTCATGTGAGAAACTGCAGAAGCTGGTGACTGAGTTTGGTAAAGTGTGTGGAAGAAGAAAGTTAAGAGTAAATGTGAATAAGAGCAAGGTTATTAGGTACAGTAGGGTTGAGGGTCAAGTCAATTGGGAGGTGAGTTTGAGTGGAGAAAAACTGGAGGAAGTGAAGTGTTTTAGATATCTGGGAGTGGATCTGGCAGCGGATGGAACCATGGAAGCGGAAGTGGATCATAGGGTGGGGGAGGGGGCGAAAATTCTGGGGGCTTGAAGAATGTGTGGAAGTCGAGAACATTATCTCGGAAAGCAAAAATGGGTATGTTTGAAGGAATAGTGGTTCCAACAATGTTGTATGGTTGCGAGGCGTGGGCTATGGATAGAATTGTGCGCAGGAGGATGGATGTGCTGGAAATGAGATGTTTGAGGACAATGTGTGGTGTGAGGTGGTTTGATCGAGTGAGTAACGTAAGGGTAAGAGAGGTGTGTGGAAATAAAAAGAGCGTGGTTGAGAGAGCAGAAGAGGGTGTTTTGAAGTGGTTTGGGCACATGGAGAGAATGAGTGAGGAAAGATTGACCAAGAGGATATATGTGTCGGAGGTGGAGGGAACGAGGAGAAGAGGGAGACCAAATTGGAGGTGGAAAGATGGAGTGAAAAAGATTTTGTGTGATCGGGGCCTGAACATGCAGGAGGGTGAAAGGAGGGCAAGGAATAGAGTGAATTGGAGCGATGTGGTATACCGGGGTTGACGTGCTGTCAGTGGATTGAATCAAGGTATGTGAAGCGTCTGGGGTAAACCATGGAAAGCTGTGTAGGTATGTATATTTGCGTGTGTGGACGTATGTATATACATGTGTATGGGGGGGGGGTTGGGCCATTTCTTTCGTCTGTTTCCTTGCGCTACCTCGCAAACGCGGGAGACAGCGACAAAGTATAATAAAAAGATATAAAATAATTAATTAGAAACACCGAGAGAAACTACAGAGACAGCTGATAAGAGGAATGAACTCCTCATGGTGGTAAAAAATCCTAATTAAAGTTTCATCTTTAACAGCAAACAAGAACGAACACTTTATACGAGTTCGAAAATATGAAATGAAGCTTCATCACCCGTAAGAATTCCAGAAACAAGACCCTTATGCAATGGAGTCGTTTGAAGATATTATGGATCTTAATTACACAACCTGAGACTTTACGTCCCGTAAACTGAAGGCGAAAGTTAATGAGTGAGGCCAAGAAAAGAATACCTACACGCAATTACCCGTTTGAGGTCAACAAAGGACCAATCATCCGACCTAGAGGTAAAAAGGGACTGTTTGTGTGGTAGGAACTAAAGCAACGGGGTTCCATCCCTTATCTCTCTCTTTAATATCATCTTCTCTTCTTTATGGAGTCTAAACCTGTCCCTATATTAACAACCATGGCTTTATCCCTTCTTATCCGAATGAACATCTAGAAAAAAATAGAAAAAATAAAAAAAGCAGTCTTTTGGACCCGGTAATTCCAGCGACGAAAATTATTGAGCCATTTTGTTTGTGAAGCTCCAAGCGGTGGAGGCGGGCGAGAGAAGCAATTAACAAGTGTAATCCCAGGCACGATAAGGTTTATTTTTCTCTGCGCTACTGGAGAAAATTTTCGGATAAAGACCTGTGGCCAAGTTGAGATCGGGTCGATGGTTTCTGTGTCCTCTACTTGAATGTTGGTTCGTGTGTGTTGTACCTCGATGATGCCTGTGTCCTTCGATGTTAGTTCCTGTGTCCTCGACTTCGATGTTGGTTCCTGCATCTTCTACTTCAGTACTGGTTCCTGCATCTTCTTCTTCGATGATAGTTCCTGTGTCCTCCATTTAGATAGTTCCTGTGTCCTCCATTTAGATGGTTATTGTGCCCCTGTACTTCGATATTGGTTCATGTGTCCTCTACCTCGATGTTGGTTCTTACCCAAACCCTGGTGCAGCTCCACACACACACACACACACACACACACACACACACACACACACACACACACACACACACAAAGACGTGCCTGAGGAGACTGTGGGTCTCGTAATGCCTCTGAAATCTTCCGGGGTCTCAGAGGCGAAGTGATAAGTCTTGTGGTATATCCCTCACGCCAGGGGTGGTGGTGGGTGGGTAGCCAGGAGAGAGAGAGAGAGAGAGAGAGAGAGAGAGAGAGAGAGAGAGAGAGAGAGAGAGAGAGAGAGAGAGAGAGAGAGAGAGAGAGTGCTAGTGGAACGCTGGGAGAAGTATGTTTACAATGAGATTACTTTCTAGCCCTTTGTGCTTGCTTTACAATCCTTTCATCCAAGGCTTAAGAAAAAAGAAAGTAATGTTGCTCGGAAGATCAGACCCCATATACAAAATCCGTCCAACAAAGTCTGACAACACTTTTTTCCCCTCCCTTCCCACACTTACAGCCTCTTCCCCACAATAATCCTCTTTAATGCTGGTTCTTACAACACAATTGCTCCTTCATCACCCATTGCATCCTTTTTTTTTTGCACTACTTTCCTAAAGGAAAGGTTTAATCCGTTTTCCTTGTCATCATATGGATACATAGTGCAATATGGATATTGATTCTCTGTACATTTTCTATACATCCCAAAATGATTTTGAAGAATCTGTACCATACTCTTATAAGCGATTCCTAACGAGCATACTTTCACACACACGCCACATACTTTCGTCTGGTCTCCATATCTTTACGTCTCTTTCCTGAGTCGTTCATATTAAATGAACGCCATCCGTTTTCTCTCTCTCACCCTTTCTACTTACCACAGCACTCGGGATCTATTTCACAAATTTGCTTCCACGTCAACGATATTACCCTCCTCACGCTGCATGTTTCCACTTTGAAAAATGTAGTAGATAACTGACTTAATAGAAAACAGATAAATGACTTGATAGAAAATCCATATATGAAAAAGAAAATAAAATTTAAAGCTTTAAAAGCTCTTTTTAAAATCTTTTTTTTTGGAAACGTCAGATACATACGTTGAGTCTCTCGGTCCACTCAACTTGGCCTAGGGAATATGCGTGTGATGGACTTCGGGATGATCCTTCGCCAGTCATATTCTGCCTTTTGTCCAACACTCTGACACAATGATGGACACCCACTCAACACCAGGCGAACACAGGGGGACACATGTCACGCCTCTTTAGTGGACTATAAAAAAAGAGGAAAATATCAAGCAACATTTTTTTTTCTTTTTCATAATTTCGGCTTTACTTTACCCTAGTTCTTGCTGGTTGGGTTCATGCTGGTTAGGGTCGGGTTCATGCTGGTTAATCCTACTTTTAAGGTAAAGGAAAATCGAATGAAAGTATTACACGCGGCATGCTCAGAGAAGGGCTCAGATGAGAAAAAAGGATTTCAATTTTTTTTTTCTTCTCTTTCTTTTTTAACCTCAGTTCTGAATAGACACCGCGACACCGAGGCCCTGAAGAACCAAGAGCACTCCTGAAGGAGGACGTCAAACTTAAAGGGACTGTGACGACAGGAAAATATGCCACACATCAAGAGACACGAGCTGCTACTTTCTACCAGATTTTAAACTCGGAGCAGCTCTCTTCTCTCTTTCTCTCTCTCCCTCTCTCTTTCTCTCTCCGGGAGAGGGTGGGTCGTCGTCCTCGAACGGTAAGACGTCCAACTCCCCCTCCCTAAGGAGGAGTTACCACCACTCCCTCAGCCTCGAAAGGCCTCAGCAAAAGAGTCCTCCGCGAGAAAACAGCTCCCCCTCCCTCCTCCCGTCCCTCAACACCCCTCCTCCCATCCCTCGACATCCTCCATCTTCCACCCTCTCCCGATGGAACACCCTCGCGCGAAAGGTAATTCTGCATTTTGGAAAAGGGTCACTTCCGAAAGGCGCCTGGCGTGATAGAGATAAAAGGAAAAAAGAAACATGAGACTCCTGCTTCGGGAAGGGACACTGAAATCTCTCTCATCGCGAGTGCATAGCAGTCCCAAGGGACCATTTATCTTCTGGGACTGGCGTGTCGCATCGGGGAAGACGAGGTTCCTCATGATGTACGATGTCTCTCATCGAGCGATATTTTCACCTTCAGGAAGGAGACGAAAAATGGTAGAAAATCCTATGAGCAACGCTGGACCGGACAAGTTTCATTTAACTGCGTCCGTGATAGGAATATCAAATTCTACCGCGCGTTTTTTTTCCCCCTAAACATTCAGAGCGAAGCGTTTAACTGGGAAAAAAATGAAATACATTATCATTTTTCACGTAGAACACTTTTTTTTTCAGTCCTTTTGTTAGTTGCTTTATAAGAACGCTACTGTCAACAAATGCAGGATTTAAGTGATGCACAAACAAACATTTCTGTTCTACTTGAGATACCAGATTAGCTGATATATGGACGCTAAAACGACTCAAAAGATTAACCTCCTGAGCTCCATCTGGTAAAGTGTGAGTGAAATGTTTAAATACAAAATGTCGCCCTACACAAGCAGTACACTGATCAGCCTTGACAAGATGTCATTCTTGTGCCTGAATCACTTTATTACATTCAGAAGAGAAAATGAAATACACATTTCACTTATTTCTTTTCAAATGTAATTAGGCACCGAGTCCCGAACGTAGTTGTTTATAAAGGTAATTAGTAGGAAAGACATACTGGGGGAGTGAGGAATATTTGATCAGCATGTGTATGATGATGGTGATCTGTTACCAAGATACAGAAATTTACTGCTAAGGTAAATGAGAACTAATTTACATACGAAGATACAAAGGAATGCAAAGGAATTCAAACAGCAACAGACCAGTGGGTCCTTTCCGGGCTACTTGTGATAGCAGAGGCCATCAGAAACTCACAGAACACTGTGCTAAATGTTATAGGTCCGTGATGGGGACTTTAGCAGACTCGGCGAACCGAATTTTCTGCTTCCAAAAGAAAAAGAAAGAAAATGACCCAGCAAGGAAAAACCAGACAGCTGATGAGATTTCGAGAGAGATAAGGCGAGAAAATCTTCCATGAAAATACTGTAGTCGTGTCAGAAACTTAAGGACATATATCATACAATTTAGTTTCACAGTGAGCTTTTGGTCTCTTCCAGCAAGAAGAGGAGGGATATATATATATATATATATATATATATATATATATATATATATATATATATATATATATATATATATATATATATCCCTCCTCTTCTTGCTGGAAGAGACCAAAAGCTCACTGTGAAGGGAGGGAGCGGGGGGCTGGAAATCCTCCCCTCTCACTTTTTTTTTTTTTTTTTTTTTTTTTTTTCCAAAAGAGGGAACAGAGAAGGGGCCCAGGTGAGGATATTCCCTCAAGGGCCTAGTCCTCTGTTCTCAACGCTACCTCGCTAATGCGGGAAATGGCGAATAGTATGAAAGAAAAAAGAAAAGATATATATATATATATATATAAAAGCACGCATTTTGTGAGCAATACTGACTGCAGTTTTCGCTTTCACTCTTGCCTTGTTGGAAGGTGAACTATTGAAATCTGTTGCCAAGCTACACTTCGTGGAAGGCAGGTGTCTTTTGATGACACTGGGCGAAGGATTAAGTCCTGAGATTCGTTGACAGGCTATATTCAGTGCAGCATAAAGTATTATGAATTATTGACAAACTATACTTAGCGACAGAAAAGGTATTGTGATTTTATCACAAATTGTACTTAGTGGAGGACTACGTATGTTGGCTTAATGACAAACTCTACTGAGTGGAGGACAAGGTATTATGATTGATTGACCAGCTATGTATCGTGAGGCGAATTCTCTCGGTGACTGAAGCTTCGTCTGTTGTCTTCCACTTGTCTAATTTTTGTCCGACGAAAAGTGTATGATAGATCGACCTTAACTACTACTCTAGCGTTTTCTGTTCGAAGATACTCAATTACAGCATTTTCTCGCGTAGTAATGTACACAGAGAAATGAGTGCAATGCCCCTAATTTTTGAATGCAGTCTTCGAAGTATTCCTGGCAAGCCAGTCATCTGGTTTGAACGCATCCTTAAGAAGAAAAAAAAGTAGAATAATGTTTTTCGGTAAGTCGTCTGCTTTGAGCACAATCGTCTTTAAGAACACATCTGTTGTTTTCCGGTAAGTCGTCTGCTTTCAATGCATCCTGGAGATCGCCTCCATTATTTTTTCTGAAAGTCGTCTCGTCCAGATGAGAAAGAGAAAGAGAGAAAGAGAGAGAGAGAGAGAGAGAGAGAGAGAGAGAGAGAGAGAGAGAGAGAGAGAGAGAGAGAGAGAGACCCATCCTGATGGCTCCTTTCTTCATTGTCTGTAACAACGGGGTGGCCGTAAACTTTCTCCCACACCACGGGAGTTATGGGGGGGATGGGGGGGGGGGAGAGATGCTTGGAAAGGGGGGGGGGGGTGAGGAGGGAGGCGGGGTGTGTGTGTGTGTGTGGGAACTTGTGGCACAGCGAGAACGAGAGGCGAAATTATGGAAAAACTCCAGGTCGTTAGCGTTGAAAGTTAGAGGGAGAACAGAAGTGGGTTGGGAGGACCCAGAGCCATGGGGGAAAATATTATCGCTGGGTCGAGGACAAAGAGAGTTTGTGCTGAGGGTTGGCTGAAGAGTCGGGAAATGGTGGGAGGTGGGCTGACGAAGAAAACGGGGGGAGGGGAGAGGGGGAGAAGATTTGCGAGGCGAGTGAAATAATAGGGAAAGGGAGTTAGCACAGCAGTAAACTGGAGGTTATGTGAGGAAAAAATGGACAGTGAGAGAGAGGGAGAGGGATGGAATGGGAGATAGTAATAATGGAAGAGAAAGGGTACAGAATACATGGGTGGGAACAACAACAGAAGAAGGTTTATCTGATATGTATATAAATATACATACACACACACACACACACACACACACATATATATATATATATATATATATATATATATATATATATATATATATATATATATATATATGTGTGTGCGTGTGTGTGTGTGTGTATGTGTGTGTGTGTGTGTGTGTGTGTGTGTGTGTGTGTGTGTGTGCACAAAGGGACCTGACCTAGAATTCTAGACAAAAAGGTATTCTTATCTCTCTTCTTATCACGCAGATATCAATAACTTGACAAGATATTCAAAGGGAAACGAACCGTCCTCTTATGCAAAGGATCTCTCTCTCTCTCTCTCTCTCTCTCTCTCTCTCTCTCTCTCTCTCTCTCTCTCTCTCTCTCTCTCGTAACCAAATCTCGTGGTTTCAATGGGTATTTCAAGTCGTGATACAAGATCTGTAATCTGATGTTTGGGGCAGTCAGTGTACAGCAAGGATTTCATTCAGTGTTGAGGAATCAAATGAATGAATGTATTCAAAGACCAAGAAGACCACTGGGTTCTCACGACACTGATCGTGATACTGGAAGAGAACAGAAACTTGTGAATTACTGTGCTTTATCTTGTGATGTGGAAGGAAATGTAGAATTTAGTACCCCCCTAAAAGAAAAAAAAATAGTGCAGAGAAAGAATTTTTGGTCGTGAAAGACGAGTGAAAATGGGTGTGCTGACGTGGTAGGGATAAATGAGGTATATGAGGCTTTGTATGAGGAGGGGAATTAGGATTTATGGGAGGCCAGAGTAAGTGATTGATGTCCAGGATGAAGGAAGATTTAGGGATTGGCTGGTTGACTCAGGATGAGGAGGATTTTGGAGCCTTCGGCGAAAGTGATGGGAGGGGAAAGACAAGTGTGGTGGTACGACTTGCCGCAAACAGCATTCGAGCCTATGCGTTCGACCTCGGACGCATAGAGGTTGGGGACGGGGATGGAAAGAAAAAGTTTAAGGAAAGGAAAGACTAAAATGAAGTAAGAGAGAGAGAGAGAGAGAGAGAGAGAGAGAGAGAGAGAGAGAGAGAGAGAGAGAGAGAGAGAGAGAGAGAGAGAGAGAGACTCTTCATTGCCCATAAGCAGACGCAAGTGGAACTTCAGAAACTAGAAATCAATGTGAGGGGAGAGCTGACCGTAAAGGAGCTGATGATTGAACTTCGTTAAAGAGGAAATTGTCGAATATCAATGGGAGGGTGAGGAGGGAGGGTGGGGGATGATGTCTACCTCAGTGCTTCGTAAAGAAGCAGATCATTTGGCCTTGTGGGATCAGCGTCCCAAGAGAGAAGGCTAAAATCAGGAGGAAGTCCCAGGGTGTCTTATGTAGATACAAAACACATTCGATTATAATCGTTGGGAATTCGAGTTCTCCATTGGGATCGAGGTAGGTAACTTACAGTTTAAGATTTGGGGCCAAGAATATAAGAGTATGATAATTACTGGATTTTTTCTTTTTTTTTTGAAAAAGACTGAATGAAAGATGCAATTACAGCGGAGGTTATGACTGCAAGAGAAATAAGTAATGATAACATTGTTACTGAGATATTTTTCAAAGTTATGAATTCACTTTATAATGGAGATGAGAGACAATGGCTTCAAAACATCAATTTGGGGTTTTCAGTGACACAGTAACCCTAAGGGAGAGTAATATCCCTCCATCGCCCTCCAATTAAGATTCACTGTCTATCTTTTCACGTTAAATATTCCTCCTTACGTTTATTCTCTTGTCTTTCTCCCTGCGTTTCCAGTTCTTTCTCTGTCTCCCTCTTTATCAAAAGAGTCCCACCCTCTCCATTTATCCTTTTCTCATCCCCCCCGTTGCTTATTCGCCTTTACCACCTTATCATCTGCCTTCCATCATCCTTCTCCTCCTCCTCCTCTTCTATCACCTCCTCCTCCTCCACCTCCTTCCATCCCTCTCCTGCTCCATCTACGTACCTAGAGACGCAGAAGGCTTCCCTGCATCCCACACGACAGACAGTCTAGAGATGCCGAGTGCAAATGTGCTGGAGTGTTTGGCAAAGGTCTTTTGATGTAAGGCAAGCAAACAGTCAGAGGCAGGGAGGGTACGCAATAAATTTCTTATGATGAATTTAAAAGAAGGAAGATAAACAGAGTATAGCAAAAGAATACGTTGAAAGTGATATATATATATATATATATATATATATATATATATATATATATATATATATATATATATATATATATATATATATATATATATAATATTTTCATACATTCGCCCTTTCCCGCATCAATGAGGCAGCATCAAGAACAGATGACTGAACCTCAGTGGAAAAATTCACACATCGCCTGCATCTCTGTTTCATCCTTTGGAAAAGTAAAACAGGAGGGGAGGATTTCCAGCCCCCTACTCAACCAATCGCCCTTTGGACACCGTTGGATGATGCCAGGAATGGCAGCTACGGTGCTTACCTATTACTGGGCGAGGGAGGCGAGCTGGGGAAACCAACTTCCGTGGCCCTACCAAGCTTACAGTGGGAGAGTTCCTGAAGTCCTACCGCGTCCATGTTCTGGATCACTCCACGCCCGACTCTCTCTCTCTCTCTCTCTCTCTCTCTCTCTCTCTCTCTCTCTCTCTCTCTCTCTCTCTCTCCCAGAGGCGTTTTTGTCGACCCAGATGACGCCTCCCTTCTATAATACATCACGCCGGCGAAACGTCATCACTTCAAAGCGGTGTTTGTCATCCTGGATTCGCGCCTCCACTGAGAGGTATTTGGAAGCCGAGAAGCATTACCCCTCCCCCCCCCCTCATCACCCCAACACCCCTCACCCACCCCCACTTCCCTCGGTGTGGATGGTTCAGAAGTGTCTCTCTCCTCTGGGTGGGGGAGACCGAGAAGGGTAGTGATCTTTCCAGCAATGCTTTCCGAGCCTTACAGTGACACTTGATCTACGGGAGGAACACGTTCTTTTAGTATCGCCACAGCCACTCGAGTTCCAGCTAATAAGCATTACTGATGCGAAGAGCACCTTCCAGAGGTGTTTGCTGGTCCTAACGTCTCTCTGTACTGTAGATCAAAGTGGCTACAGGCCCTAACGTATGTGAATACAGTAAATCTAGGTAAGCTACTGGCCCTAACGTACCTGTACACTTTTTGTCGACACAGACGAAACGACTTTCCAGAAGCAGTTGCTCCTCGTGACGCTCAGTACAATGAAGCATTGCACAGACAACACACACACACACACACACACACACACACACACACACACACGCACACACACACACACACACACACACACACACACACACACACACACACACCCTTCCACTGGTGTTTGCAAGTCCCTCCGCCGACACTGGCGAGGCTTACTAGACTAAGCAGTTCTGTCTGCCTTTACCTTCCCTTGTAACAGAAGCACTGCAAAAAAAAAAAGAAAAAAAAATAAAGGCGAAAACAGCCCCTTCTAACCAGTGCTTGCCGACCCTGAAGCGTCCAAGCTCTGACGCACTGCACGGGAGGGGGGGGGGACACACCCCCTTCTGGGGTGCTTGGTGGATCGAACGCGCGCCTCCAACGTTCCCTCCTCCTCCTCCGCTTCCTCCTCCTTCAGCAACGCTCCCAGCTTTTACAGCGATGTGATACTTTATACTCTAATGAACCAAGACGCTCTTGTCGGCCAGGAGACCTGATCTGATTCGGTATCGGGAAAACGAGGGAAGGAGAGAGAGAGAGAGAGAGAGAGAGAGAGAGAGAGAGAGAGAGAGAGAGAGAGAGAGAGAGAAGACACTTGGACGAGCAGAGGCTTAAGTGAAGAAGGACGCCGTCTGCCTCTCACGTCATACTCAACTAGTGAGGGAGAGGCGGCGAGGGAAGAGATCGTTCTGTGGTGGTGACCTGGCTAGATGTGAGGCCTAGTCTATCCTTCCCTCATCCATTGCTAACCCTATGAGGGGATAGCTGCTGCTGTAGTATAGGTCTTTACTGTGAGGTCTGCCTACCTCCTTAGAGGGAGCCTCAGGGATTATGAGAGAGGAGGGGCGTCTGGCGAGGTGGCGCTGCTGTGAGAGAGTAAATAGTTCCACCAACTTAGGTTCCTCAAGTTGACTCCGTCAGTTGTCTTATCCAAGAACCTTCTTTGTTTCTGACACTCATGACTTCCTAAACGTGAACTCCTGCTGCTTACGTCTACAGTCTCTAGCCTCACGTCCAGAAGAGTCTTCCTCCCACACACATACAACCTCTCACCTATAATTCACCAGACTCATACCCACAACCTCCAGTTCCATATACTCTTTATCTGCCAGTCCCCGTGAAACTACAACTCCCTTCACGCTCATCTACAACCTTTTACCCTTACACTCAAACCTTTCTTTCACATCCATCTGCAATATACAACACTTACAAGCGCAACCTTTAACGCCCAAAACCATTCCCAATCTTAGCTCCATAGTCCATTTCTCCCGACTCCCTAAATCTGACTTTCATACTCCAATCATCTTACCCCATGAGAGGCATCTCTGTTGATGGGAGACAAGGCCCTTCCCTCGACGTCACTCACACCTCACTGGGCTAATCCCTGCTGAAGATAGTGGCATGGTGGAGTATCCGGCCACTTTTCCTTTCAAGTTTATCCTATCACTTTCACCACCCTGGTCTGTACCCTCCAGAAGATAGTGAGACACGGTGGTCCATTCCGTCAGTGTCACGTACCAATCCCGTCTCTCTCTCTCTCTCTCTCTCTCTCTCTCTCTCTCTCTCTCTCTCTCTCTCTCTCTCCTCCCTGAAGATAGTAGAACCTAACACCTTTTTTCTTTCTTCCCCACCACAACAGAACCCTCCGTATCTTCGAAGGTGCTATCTTTATATCCTTTATATGAGAAAAAAAAAGAATAGAGCGGCCGCAGGGAGAGAGAGAGAGAGAGAGAGAGAGAGAGAGAGAGAGAGAGAGAGAGAGAGAGAGAGAGAGAGATCTATAAATCCAATCTCTGGCGGTTGTAACTTCAACCTTTTCACACCACTGCCTCACCACAAGGGACGATGATGATGACGAACCCCCACGAACGGGACAAAGGCTCTTCTTCAACACCACCACCACCACCATCACCACCACCACCATCATCACCATCACCACCACCACCACCACCACCATCATCACCATCACCACCACCACCATCACCACCACCACCATCATCACCATCACCACCACCACCACCACCACCATCACCACTATCACCACCACCACTACCACCACCATCTCTATCACCACCATCTCTATCACCACCACCACTATCCCACGAGAGTTCGGGAGTCACTTCGTCAGTGGGTTCTCCTGCGACCTACCCCTCCCCCTCTCCCTCAACAACACCACCACCACCACGGTGCGACGATGCGACGAAGACGACGAAGACGACGAAGACGCCGCCTCCGCCAGAGATCATAATGAAGCCCTCTTGGCTTTGTCCCAGGCTCTTTCATAGCACTTGGGGTTATTGACGCGAACGCTGCGTCGATAAAAGGCTTAAGACTGTCACCTTGCAAGGACATGGAGAGAGAGAGAGAGAGAGAGAGAGAGAGAGAGAGAGAGAGAGAGAGAGAGAGAGAGAGAGAGAGAGAGACCGAACGAGAATGAAACAGCGAGGGACTTTTCTCATGTAAATGACGGCATATCGGGGATTCGGACCATTATGATGGCTGGCATTTTTCACCACGCAGGATATGAAACTGTTGGTGAGTAAAAGCCGAACAACAGAACGGATGAAAAAGAGAAAGAAAAGAAAGAAAAAAAAACCTCGGTGGAAAATAGTGCAGTATCAGGTCCGGATATTGCTTAATTTTTCAGCTGTTTCCTGGTGAACTGTTTCTCTCTGGATAATTGCTTTGGAAGCAATGTCATCTGATTAACAAACACACACAAAAGAGATATTAGTAGCTTCAGTGAAATTATCCATTTTTTCTTTTTTTTTTCAGATTTTGGGGGATTTTTCCTTTTAATAGGTTATGGATTTTTTCTTTCATGTGTTTTCACTCTTACTACTGCTATTACTACTATTATTACTAACATTACTTCTACCTCTACTACTACTACTATTACTACAACTACCTCTACTACTACTAGTACCACTACTTCCTCTCCTACTACTACTAGTACTACTATTGCTACTACTACTACTACTACTGCTACTACTTCCTCTACTACTACTACTACTACTACTATTACTACTATTTTGATATTATGGTAAATACGGTGACACAGGATTATTGTCATACAATTATTGATAGCAAATTGTAATGTACGAAACCAGATAAATCTGGGTTACCTCGAAATGTCAATACTCATTAGGAGACTTTTGCGTCTATGATTAATTGAGTAATTAGAACTCATTCTGCAATAAAAATGTTACTATCCCAGTATATGAGCTGGCAGCAGATGACAGACACACGCAGTGCGTAAATGATTAAAAGGAAAATTCTGACGTTTTTTTTCCAAGCTTAAAGCTTATCGGGAGGTGGTGTCATTATCAATATGTACAATCACCCATTTGCACTGTCTTTGGGAGGGAGTTCTACGTTCGTAGGGGGGGGGGGGGGCGCCTACGTGATTTATACATCTCTGTTACACAGGATTTTCATTAAACGTACGTGTGTGTGTGTGTGTGTGTGTATGTGGGTTTTAAAAGATTCTAAAATACCGGTGAAAGGTTTGGGTGTTGCAAGTTGGAACGTATGAGCCGTGTCTCACACCCAGAATAAATGACGGTGCCCCAAGATGCCCCGGGACAGTATAGTGAGGGGGGGGGGGTGATGAATGAAGGGAAGGGGGTTAGTGAAGATATGCGGTGCTCGCCTCCCTCCGGCGTCGATGCTACAGGGAGGAGGAGGACGAGGAGGAGGAAGAGGAGGAGGAGGAGGAGGAGGAGGAGGAGGAAGAGGAGGAGGGGAAAGAGGTCAGATTAAGCAGGCAGAAACGCAGATGCAACACTATGTGTGTGCGTCTGTGTGTGTGTGTGTGTGTGTGTGTGTGTGTGTGTGTGTGTGTACGTGTGTGTGTGTGTGCGTGTGTGGGTAACAATTATTCATATACGAATGAAAACATGTACTCGGGATTTGATCTGCCTTGTCTGGTTTTGCACCTGGATGTAACACATGTTACGCATTCGCACACGTGCATATGCGTAGATAATCATGTATGCTGTGTAAATGCATAATACACACACACACACACACACACACACACACACACACATACACATACACACACACACACACACACACACACACACACACACACACACACACACACACACACACACACACACACACACACACACACACACAGACACACAGACACACACACACACACACACACACACACACACACATATGATAAGAAAACACAGTCTGGATATAACATATTCACAACAAAAGTCCAAAGATCTCGTTAATCGCCTTCCCTTGCTCCTGTGTTATTGTATATATATATATATATATATATATATATATATATATATATATATATATATATATATATATATATATATATAGTGTCTTTATAAACTGTATCTTTCTTTCCTTACTTCATTTATCATTGCAGGCTCCAGGGATTTCCATACATTTCAGGTTTTATACGTGAACGTTCTCTCTCTCTCTCTCTCTCTCTCTCTCTCTCTCTCTCTCTCTCTCTCTCTCTCTCTCTCTCTCTGGACTTAAGAAAAAGCTGGGGTCAGCCGCATGACCGATAAATTGCTTGTTAAAAGTTTGATCAAATGCAGCTTGGCTCCCACCGCTGACATTCTCACGCGAAGTCTCTCTCTCTCTCTCTCTCTCTCTCTCTCTCTCTCTCTCTCTCTCTCTCTCTCTCCACCTTCTTTCACTGTCTCTCCCCAACTATCCTCCTCCACTATCTCCCTCGTGTCTACCCTCCTCCACTATCTCTCTTCTGCCCTCTTCCTTGTACTATCTCTCCCATGTCTACCCTCCTCCACTATCTCTCCCCTGCCAGCCTTTCTCCATTATCTCTCCGCTGTCTTCCTTCCACCACTATCCCTTCCCTACCCACTTCCATTATCTCTCTCCTGCCCGTCATCCTTCACCATCTCTCCCCCGTCCACGAAAATCTGAATACGTGAGGAATCTCTCTCCTAAGGCGGAATACATAAATATAACTGTATATGAGATAATGCTATTCAAGCCATGAGAACCAACTCTCAAGGCCAAACAATTGCCTCAAGCACCCTTAGCCAATTTCATCTACCAAATACGACCTAATTTACCTCAACAAATCTGTGTATATACGTATTTTAGCTTAGTTAATTACATGGGCTTTAGTACTATCGACAACCAGGGTCATTAAGACCACAAAATAAACTTGAACGCCTTTTTCAGGTGTCCAAGATAATGCTAACCGCATAAGGAGTGTTGACCACGAAGTGATTTTCCCTCTGATCTTCAGCCTCACATAATGTACAAAATATTAGGGTATTGTGAATTTTCTTTTGTACCGGAGCTCCCATTTTCTTTCCTTTTCTCATTATTCGGAAAATTTTAGATTATTTTGGTTCTGAGTGATGTATGAACTGGTCGGAAGGGAAAGGGCGAGTGAAATGTAAAGGAATGGCCTAAGGGATCGAGTTCTCTTGTTAAAGGGTCTTTTCCTGGCGTGTATGTTAGCGTCCAGGGGTGGAGATGGTACTGCTCCCCATTTTCTTTCCCCTAGTATGTGCAGTTAGTAGGAGGAAAGTATCATATTTCTCTCTTTCTAGTGAATATGAATATGGGGGAAGTGGAGATGATTCTTGGATATTTTTGCTGGAAAAGTTAAGCAAGAGAGGAATGTCTTTAGGTAGGAGGGTGTATGTGTGTGTGTGTGTGTGTGTAGGGCAGTCGAAGAGTGAGGCGAACATGTTAAGGTGGGTGGGACTGGATTGAAGGCCTGCCACTGTAGAGAGGACATAGTTAGTACTGAAGGAAGAAGGTGGGTGACACTGAAAGAGAGTGGGTGGGTGGAGTACTGAAGAAAGAAGGTGGGTGACACTGAAAGAGAGTGGATGGGTGGAACGAGAGATTGGTGATAGGTGGCACTGAAGTGGAGGTGTGACACTGAGGAATGGGTAGCTCTGAAGAGACGTATTGGGTGGCACAGAACAGGTGTGGTGGGTGGTACCAAGGGGGAAGGGGTGGTTGGCACTGACGGGATGAGGAGTTTGGGACAGTGAAAAAAGAAAAAAAAGAAAGGGTGGATGGCACAAAACAGAGGAGGTGGATGCACAGAAAAGTGGCAGTATGTGGCACTGGGGAGGAGAAGGGTGTCACAGAGGAGGGTGGCACTGTGTTATCAGTCATGCAGGGGTAGAAGGTCTGAATGAAAGGCACCTCACCCTGACAGTAATCTGATAATGGAGAGGGTTAATATCTACAGGAGGGAATACAGGAATGGGCAGCAATATTTTGTACGAAGGCTGGACCCCACCTAATGACTATCTCGTAGCTTTCTCTTTATTATAGGAGATGGACGGAACCTCTTCTTTCAGACTGTGTCCTCCCTACAAATAGAGAACTTCGCGAAAAATTTAGTTACATGAAACGTGGACATCACAAACTAACATCAGAATAACACACACACACACACACACACACACACACACACACACACACACACACACACACACTCCCACACACACACATATATATATATAATACCCCAAGACCTATTCCTAGACTCATACTCTTCAAGGTTGCGCTACTTCCAGTAGTAGGGAAATGTACATTCCAGTGGAGTGAGAAGTTCTTTGACGAGTCGGTGATACAGCCTCGCCAAAGTTTGAGTTCTCACTCGCATTTACAACGGGTATAACATGAAGACGATTTCATCCAAGGCAACCCTGCATATAATGACGTGATGGGAGACTTTACCACAGGATTTCCCTCTTCTTTCCCGGAATTCTTTCACGCATTCCTCAGGCGACCCATGGAAACCATTAAAGTCGGGGGGCATTTCAAGGTTCAGCACACCGTGAGAGATCTTATTGTACGACCTTTACTACGCCTCGGGGTCTTACGCTCACACCTGCTCACTACCTGATATTTGAAAGTTAGAATTATCATTTGGGTTTTACCTTGCCTTCCCATAAAACATGTATAATAATACTAGGCGATTTAATTGGCCTTCCCATAAAACAGGTACAATGATCCGAGGCGATTTAATTGGCTTTCCCACAAAACAGGTATAGTAATACGAAGCGATTTGATATCTGTGTCAACTTTGCATATACGTATAGTGATTTCCTTGATATTCCTCTAAGAGGTTTTTGTGAAATGGAAAGATGGAGGGTATGAGTGTATATCAAGGTCATATAATCATTAAGTCATAATCATATTGATAAAACAGGTCATGGAAAAGATAGCAGTATAGAGGAAGATAAAAGACTTGGATCACTTTTAATACCTGTATTACATCACCTCTTGCTTGACCATTCCAGTTACATAAGTTCAAGTAGTTCACTCGATTCTCATTGGGTTTGTTTCTCCGTCCGGAAACCATTTTGGCTTCTCGCTGCTGCTGTACTCCCTCCATTCTGTCCATATATTTTAAGTAGTGACCAAAATTAAGCACAATATTCACAATGGGGACGTCTGCCCGCAGCAGTGCAGTGAAAAGACAGAGTTATATCCCAAAGACTTATTATATTCGAAAGTCCTTCCTATGAATCCAACAATTCTCTTCTTTTTATCACTTCTCTGGACTGCTTACTGAAGGTCACCAGACATTATTACTCCGAAGAATTTTTCTTTTCTCCTCATCTACCTTCTTGTAGCTCAGCAGAATTCATGCGTCAGCAGGTATACCGTAACGAGGTATACCGGCACGAGGTATACCGACACGAGGTATACTGTCACGAGGTATACTGTCACACGAGGTGTTCAGCAGGTATACTATCTTTAAAAACTGGAGACAGGAAAAGCGAACTTTCTTTTTTTTCCCTAATGGTTATGCAAAGGAGGGGGGGGGGGGCTATCTCTTCCCATGAGAAGGAGATCTGTTCGTGTATATATGAAGTGTATGGCACGGGTCCTGGTTTAACGATCACACATCCCTCCCTCGAGATCCGTTAAACCCCCTCCCCCCAAAAAAAAAGGAAAAAAAAAAGCATTTCTGAATGAAAATGTGTAATACTTGACTCCTTTTTTATATATGGCATGAGATTGGATATGACCTACGCTCAGTAGTTTTATGACTGATACGAGGGATGGTGAGGCAGGGAGGGAGGGTAGAATACAGCCTCAAGGAAGAGATCCTGACGTAGGCGAACTTGATGAAACATTAAGAGGATGAGTCACACACACACACACACACACACACACACACACACACACACACACACGCTTCTCAAGTTTGGACACCGCACTTGTCGACGAACAAAACAGAATAAGATAGAATATGGAGCTTGAATTAATAGCGTTGAGTTACACAGGGAGGCTAGTGCCCGGAAATGTGTCCGCCGTGGAAGAAAGAACGGTGAAGAGTGACTTGATCATTTTCCTTGAACTTTTAAACCAGATCAGGACGTTTAACAATGAACAGATCTTTAAAGAATACAAATATTGAACAACCGTAACGTGAAACGAAACAATTAAACTTGTTTAGAAGTAGTGGTCGAACTAAGGAGGGGAAAAAACAAAACTACAGTGCGAGGCAATTGTAAATGCGGACATCATACACAAGTTTGGGAAAGTGGAGAAGGTCCAAGTGACGGGGCACCACGAGTGTAGACCTCCCTCCCTCCCTCCTTCCCTATACAGGACAAAAAAGGAATTAGGTAATCCCACAATAAACTTACAAATTGTACGTCATTATACACACTCAGCTGTCCGTGTTCTCGCTGAACAGGACAATGGCTAAGCCTCAATTAGCTCGGGTGTCTTGATTAACCAGGGAGTCCTGATTACCTTCGTTCGTCTCAATTAGCCAGCGGGTCTCAATTAACCAGTGCGGCTTAATTAAGCAATGAGTCTTGATTAACCAGTAAGTCCTGATTAACCAGGGCGTCTTAATTAGCCGGTGCCGTTAACTCGTTAGTCTTCATTAATGGGAGGTCTCCTGTTACGGCTTCTCCTACCACACACACACACACACACACACACTCTCACACACACACACACACACACACACACACACACACACACACACACACATATATTACAACATCTACACGTACACTAACATTCACATCTTAGTGACAGTTCATCAGTCCAGTACTCACACACACTACACAGTCTTACTTTCATTCAACATCACTTGGTAATCGTCTCGCCTGTGCATTTTTCTTTCCCATTACCTTCAACTCTCCTCCACCTGTGTGATGTGCATCAGATCTCGTTCATCACTTTACTACCGTCGGATTCCGGAGTAGAGAGAGAGAGAGAGAGAGAGAGAGAGAGAGAGAGAGAGAGAGAGAGAGAGAGAGAGAGAGAGAGAGAGGAGAGAGAGAGAGAGTATGAGAAAAAAAAATAATACATTCCCCCTTCCAGCAGTTCTACTGTAGTTTGGGACCAGACTCTGTTGGAAATGGTTGCGACGTTATTTTTTTTTTTTTTTTGGATACTGGTCGAGCGTTTATTCTCCTGCAGCGTGGAATAAATGAATTTCAAATTGTTTGGGACGTGTTTCAAATGGGTAGCTGCTCTAATTGCGAGACCAGTAACACGGTGTCGCAAATGGATGTTATTTGCACAGTAAATACTATCCTACCGTTACCCAGTAGTCCTGGTAATCGCAGAATGGAAGAGGTTTAAAGAGATGTTACCATTATGAACGCCATGAGCGTGACGCTACGACCTTTAAATACGACGGTACGACTCTTTGAGCACGACGGTGTCGCCCTTGAACACGATGTTGCGAATTTTAAGCACGACGGTACGACCTTCGAGCACAACGGTATGGCCCCTTGATTACGACGGTACGACCCATGAACACGACGGTGTGGCCCTTGAACACGACGTTAATACCCTTGATCACGACGGTGTGGCCCTTGAACACGACGGTACGACCCTTGATCTATACCATGTTGCCAACTCTACGTCATGGCCAGATGCTGTACCGATATAAGTCGTCACCAAATCCCATATTGCTATACACTGGTAGCTCCCATACTGCTATACGGAGTTTGCCAACACACGTAACGCCATACGTCCTTGCCAGCTCCCGTATAGCTATACTTTGGCGACTACCATACTGCTATACTTTACTAACTATCTCCCGTACCGCTATACGGCCTTACCAGCTCCCGTATTGCTATACGTAGTCTACCATCATCTCCCGTATTATCGCTCATGCGTCCCTGCTCTACCGTACGACGCAAAAAGGGAATGAGAAAGAATTGCGAGTGCTCCTCGCCTTTAATAACAGTGGGGGGGGGGATAATGGTGGTAATGGGGGGGGGGGGGTTGTTATATCACTAGTCGGGTATTACTGCTCACATCCCCCTGGTGGCACGAGTGATTATGGTACGCCGTCGACGGAGCATTTACAACGCGTCGTAAAACGAGGCGTCACTTTGGATTACCTTCCCTTCCCTCCGTGTCGTAAAACGGCACCGACACCGGAATTGGCTAAATGGTCCATAAACCGAATTTACCCTCAATAAATATACACGAATGGCGCTGTAGCATTATGAGGCTAGTTCACAATTGTGAAGACACGATACGACCATTTTTTTTTTCTTATTGCTACGTGCAACTTAACAGCTTCAAACTGATAAAAAAGAAGGTAAAGAAAATGGAAAAGTATAGAAAGTTTGAGAATTAAATTACTTTCGAACTTTTCATGACTTTAATGGAAACAAGTCTTGTGTATGAACTGATTATAGAGTGTAATTGGTTCATAAAAAAAACTACAGGGATTGTGTACATGAGGGATTATATACACTTTTTGTGTATTTTTATGGAAAAAATATCATTCTATCTCACATATATTAAATCTTTTAGGTCTACTGACCATGAGAGCAAAATTCTTCACATGTTTTACAATAATTTACCAAAGCTTGTTTTGTAAAAACTAATTTGATCAAACGGGCAGTTGAACGTTTTCGAAAAGAAATATTTGACTCTTGGGTGACATGATTTTTTTCCAAGTTGTATGATTGGAACTCGATTTTTTAAAAAAGATTTTTTTGGGGGGCTTTAGTTACGAGAATTTGGTATGAAGTCTGATAGATGGAAATTTTATTTTATACATCTTTTTTTATTTTCATATAGGATATACTTTTCCAGTTTTGAAATATCAATATGTTCTACATAAAGATACAAGAATTCAGGATAAAATTGATGATTTTTTCTGTACTTTATCCTCAAACATATCTATGAGAAAAGAATTTTTTTGAATTTCAACTTCACGAATTTTTTTGCAGTTGAGAATTCTTGCGTGGCATGTGTGTGTGTAGGATATATATATATATATATATATATATATATATATATATATATATATATATATATATATATATATATATATACACACGTCGAAGATTTTCAAATCCTACCATCCTCAAACCCCAAATATATATATATATATATATATATATATATATATATATATATATATATATATATATATATATATATATATATGCTTATTTGTCACTAGTGCTTCACGCCACCCGATCTTGTAAAGTACTTGGAATCAACTTCCTCGCATATACATTTTCTCCTTTTCTTCTAAATTCTCTCACTCGCTGTTATCATCTCTTCGTACGACGATGACATATGCCGGGTGTATCTGACTCGTCTATTATACCTCCCTAGGGCTTATGGTCTTTGCCGGTCATCCATTGTATTGAAAAACTAGTTCTATTTCATCAAAAGCCTTATATACCGCGCTATAGTCGTGTGTTCTTGCCATGTACTCTCCTTCTGCAAGTAATTTCGTTATAGACCATTAGTTCTTAAGGTACCCGTCCTACCCATCTTTATTCCACAGAAGATGGCCTTGTTGCAGACCATCAGGTCTTCAGTTAACTGCCCTATCCATGCATTCCCCTGTGGTGTCATCATAACATCGTCATAGACCGTTAGGTCCCGTGTTGCCAGTCCTTCCCATGTACTCCCCTCCATGAGATGACCTCGATATAAACCATCAGGTCTTGTGTCATCTGTCTTTTCCATGTACCGTATCAACGAAGATTGCCTTAGAATATCCTACTGCTTCCTCTCTGGTGAAATCACAATGAATTCCTCTACTATTCCACTTAGCTCTGCGATTCCATACATAGTGAGATAGGCGGCTGATGACACGTTGCTTCCATATAACAAGCTGGGTGTACTTTTCTCTGGCGAATGAGGATATGTAGAGTTGGGTTGTTATCCAGCTTAACCAAGCTCTCGAAGCTGGATACGAACCTCAACTTACCAATGAGATGATTCGCAGACATCCTACTGCAAAAGGGTAACAGATATTGTACATCAGTCATCAAATACCATGTGATTAATCTGATGCATTGATAGTGAACAGTTGAGTTGGGAACGACAGCCAAAGCGAACGATTAATAGTCCAGCACTATCGTGTTCGTTATCGGCGCGCGTGTGACACGGTCGCGTGCAATGCGCGTATCACAGGGACAAACCAATAGGTGACCTTCTCCTCCTCCTCCTCCTTCCCACACCCACACCTCCTCCTTCTGTGAGAACTGTGGGAGGAATTGCAGATTCCTGGAACACCTGATCTCGTTCCCACGTCCCACAGTCTTGGGTATTGAGGAAGGGAGGTAGTCCAGCACCACACGGCACGAGAAGCTCTACAGGAATTCGATAACGGGAGAGTGGAAATGATAAACATGTGTGCTTCCCTTACGCTACCTGGACTGGGGGGAGGAGAGGGGATATGGAATGCCTTGTGAAGTAGAAAATGTGTTGAAAAACCATTATTATCTTTACGCGTTGAAGACCAAAGGAGGAAGTGAACGATTTTTTCTTTTTTTTTTTACTATAACACTAAAGCCATACCGGTTAAAGGTAGAGGAAAGAAAAGCACAATACCCTTAGAGTGAGGCAAAGGAGAGGTTTTCTGCCATAAGTGGAAGTACCCACACTTCAAGGGCTATAATCATAAACACTGGAAGAAGGTGTTCGGGATTTTTCCAGTGGTGGTTACATGATGCTGGCGGCCTTAATGACCCTGGAAAATCCACAGCCTAACTATACCAAAGCAACCCAACCTTGTCTGACTGTCGCCATGAGACAAAAACACGAGACTGAAAGGGAATTTAGGGAAAGGATTAGATTCTCTGTTGCCTCTCTATCCCGTGAGAGCAAGTGAGAGGAAACTCATCATTGACGCACTCACACCTTTATCTTCTTAACACGATGATGCTTCCTTCTTCCTCTACCATAACACTGAGCTGGTTTAGGAGAGTGAGGAGTGGCGTGAAAGAGCTAGACACAATGGATGATGTATGAAGGGAAAAGTGAAAAAATATGTACAGTGTCGTAACTATAATGCACGTAAAAGACTACACTGATCTGTTTACTGCATCTCTATCCAGCTGATGTTCCGTCGAAGGTCGAGCTCATAGACTCTTTACAATGGATCAAACTCTATTCTTCCTGCAGTGATGACTTAAGAGAATATGGATTTTTATTTCTAGTGGAAAAAAAAAACTGGTGTAGCCACTGAAAATTCTGAGTCATAATTGGATTGTTCAAGTATATATATGCATATCGGGTTCACAGGTATATAGGTAGACAATTAGATATGCAGAGAAATTAATGAAAAGCAAGTAATTAGGGCGAGTAATCAAGGTACAACAGGAAGATGACTAAATCCATTCCTCTTTCATAAATATTCCCAGTTAGACAACGAGCAGGTTATATCAAGCCAGTTAATTTCCTTTTTGCCCAACCAAATTCTTCTGTTTAATTCCCGGTTTTCTTTTCTTTTAACAACTTCACAACTTCAGACCCAAGTTTTCCTTTTATAATTTCTTCTCTTTCATTATCTTGTCAGAACTCCAGGTCTTTGGAATATGAATTATGCAACACCATTTTCTCCCCTCCTCCACCACCACGTCAAAATTAATACAGTAGGGAGCCTGCTTTATATTCACGTGGGTGTTATCTTGTTTACCCCATTGGCCAAAGTATGAATACTTTCTTTACTTTGGATATCGAACCTTTTAAGATGGGTGCGAGAGGCGAAACACTGGGCAGCTGTTTCCCCATTTTCTCTTTTATTGAGGTTTTTATAGACTTAAATATTTCATTTTCTAGTGGTCACAATTGTGTAGTGGGTACTGTATAAATCGGAGCAAACATGTGTTTTCTCCAGTGGAGAAGTAATGATCTATGACCAACATTTCCCACGTATATACACAGTTCACAAGGACCACATGCATTATGAGTGGCGTGTTCGTGTTTTCAGAATTATCAAGAACACCTGAAGAAGGTTTGCTGGTGGATGTGATGGTGTCATTCTGTGAGCCACAGTGACTCCAGTAGTTCCTAGACCCCAAGGCCTTCTTACCAACCAACCAATCTACAGACTTCACTTCTCTCTGAATACTTTATATTGAAGTGGAACAAAAGAACATAGAGGAACGCATACAGCACTTCAACAATGAGTCCTTTCGAAACCTTCCCTCAAGAACACAAACTGTAAATCTGGGGTTAAATTGATACTCGTATTTACTGAAATTCTTTAGTATGACGAATCTGAGAAACATATAAGGTCACACTCGCTAATAAGTAAAATGCCTACCAATAAATAAAGAAGGAGGTCTGTGTTTCTGTGTCTTTATTAGTTTTACATAGAAGTACAACTGGAAAGAATACAGTTAAATTGTAAGATAGTAAACGCAGGACGTGAATAAAGTAGATAGGAAATTGAATAAGTAAATGAATAACTGGTAAGCGAATGGATGAAACGGATTACATTTCTGAAACACGATTTGAATGGGTTCGTCTGTACGATAAACATACACAGACAAGCGGAGGGAATTTCATTCATATTGCATTTTGTAAATCCTGGAGTCGAACCTGAGTCGCGTGGAATCAATTACATGCAACATTCCACCGACTGTTTCATTAACTGTTGTTCTTGTGTTGCTCCGCGTTACGGCCCCTGCAACACACTACGTTTTTCATGTTTACCTTGTCTGATTGTCGCGCTACTATGGGATGTGGGGAATTTCCAGTCTATATATATATATATATATATATATATATATATATATATATATATATCTTTCATTTCTTTCATACTATTCGCCATTTCCCGCGTTAGCGAGGTAGCGTTAAGAACAGAGGACTGGGCCTTTGAGGGAATATCCTCACCTGGCCCCCTTCTGTGTTTCTTCTTTTGGAAAATTGAAAAAAAACGAGAGGGAAGGATAGATAGATTGATAGATAGTTATACAGATAGGTAGATAGATGTAGATAAATAGAGAAAAGAATAGATTGATGAATATGTCCTGTAAATGTAAAATTCACTATTGTAAATGTCTCCAACGTGTCTCGTCTGTCGTCCAACTATTCCATCTTTCTTCCCGCAGGATGTAGTGCTCGCGTCCAACATGATCACACTGCTGATCGTCCTAGCACCACTGGCTGGAGTCATCCTGACACTCCCTCATGGTAAGTGTAGCAGAAGACTTTCATGGAGGGGATGGAGGGATGGATGGAGGAGGGAGTATAGAACTCTGTGAGGGAGGAGACACCGGGTTGTGGAACTCTCTGGGGGGGGCCCGCCAGGTTGTAAGGAGGCCCATGTATGTAGAAATCCCTCTCTGTAACGTATGAGTAGGTAATTACACACACTCACACACACGCACACACACACACACACACACACACACACACACACACACACACACACACACACACACACAACCCTGGAACTGCTAATTGCACTATCACGGGGACACAGACACACCCCCATAGTGGTCATGCCAGCTTGAAACAGCTACACTTTAAGGCTGACGATTCAAACTGCTTCGGGCAGGTCAAACGGGGAAGTTTCCAAGGGCCTGCTGACGCGTGGCTTTTAAAATGCTGTCCAAAGTCGTCTCTGAACATTGTAATGTTTTCTTGACGTAAGTTAGATACTCGGATTTACTTACCGTAACCCAGTAGTATTTCCTGTTATATATATATATATATATATATATATATATATATATATATATATATATATATATATATATATATTTATATAAACTTGACTCTTTCTACATATAGTCAGAAATAGTGTGAAGTAATCAATCTTTGTTGCCCTTTTACATCCAATCATAATCCCTTGTCTGTCATCAAAACTTGTAAGAAAAAATACCTATAACAAAACGAAGCCATTTAAAAACTGCCGATAGAAAGGCTTCTGTATTTCCTTTCTATTTTCATCCCTTGTCCTGTCGTGGAGTTTAGGACATTTCAAAAGAAAAATATACAGTACTAAAAACTGTGGACAGAAGGGGGGAACGCACTTTTGAAAGAAAAATATAAAGTTTAGAATTTACGAGATGCTGACAAAATACTTTTTTTTCCCCCCTTTTTTTTTTGAGGGAACTTTGGTGGCGCTGCGACCATTGGTAGCGCGAGGGAAAGTGGTTCTGCTGAGTGGATGGAAATGGTCCTCTTCCGCCCATAATCCAGGCACTCTGGCCTTCATATATATATATATATATATATATATATATATATATATATATATATATATATATATATATATATATATATATATAGAGAGAGAGAGAGAGAGAGAGAGAGTGTTCAGTGTTCTTTTGTTTGTGAGTTAGTGGGTACACATATACACTCCACTCGTGCTCACAAACAAATCAAACAGAAGCACTATCTCACTACAGCTAATTCATACACGAATGCGAAACTTAACCAGGTGTTCATACATACATACGCACAAAATCATGTCCATCTACGTTACTTGGGCGCAACTCGACACAAAATGCCCACAAAGCCCTAGAGAAAAACACGCCCATAGTTAACTGCCGTTCGAGAAGTCTGATCCTCTGAGCGTAATGTGTTCCGTAAAGCCGACCCTCTGGTATGAGGGGCTTTATTATGAGATCTTTTTTTTTTTTTCTTTTTTAACCAGTTCGCTTTGTTGCCTGGATAGTTGGGCTGTAGCCCTGACGAAAGCCTGGGTCGTTAAAGGGACCAATGGCCTTCCGCGTTCAGGTCGTCAACATCAAGTCATAAATACAGAACATGGCTCTTATGGTCGTCTCGGTTACTCTTGTTCTCTGTCAACTGGCAGCGTCGTTAAGGCGATCACAGTCAAAGTAGAAAAACCTGCCGAAAAATGTTTGAACACCTTCTACGAGAGTTTAAGATCATTCCAAGACCACATACACTCTCAGTATGTCATTAATTATAGGTAAAGATATTTATCCCATACGACAAATAGGAATGTACGGGAAAAAGAAAGATGAACGGAAGATAATGCATATCATGATAAAACGAAATAAAGGGAAAATACTGAAGTTGATTTATAATGAATTATTCTAATTAGGTTTCAGGAATGCTAATGTCTTATGATTAAGTGATGGATGGACTGAACGTCTCATTGTTTTAACCATACGAAGAAATTAAGGTTATACTATCAAAAATCGTTTCATATATATCCAGGTTAAAACTGTTGACACCTTACGCTGCTCACTTGTACAGAGAGAGAGAGAGAGAGAGAGAGAGAGAGAGAGAGAGAGAGAGAGAGAGAGAGAGAGAGAGAGAGAGAGAGAGAATCTCACTGCTCTACCCTGCTGTTCTACCTTCTCTCGTGGAGAGAGACTTGGGGACAAAGGCAAATCAGATCTGATTACAGTCACTTCTAGCCTGACATTTTCTCTAATTTTGTTAATGGGTTGTGTGAGCTGTGCCATGAGTTTAATGTTAAGTTCTTGTAATCAGACCGGGAGAGATCTAATTTGAAATGGCTTCGTCCTGTAATTATAATATATATATATATTCCTTTTTATCATGGAAGGAAGGGGGGAATCTAATTTGTTTGGGGGTCATCAAAAGGATTTGCTCTCATGTGTTTTATCTTCATGAAACATTATACGGATCGGAATGATAATGTCACCTTGATATAACGTGATCTTAGGAAATAAACAAGAAAGTGATGACATCTATAAAGCAACTGGTGATATATGTATATATATATATATATATATATATATATATATATATATATATATATATATATATATATATATATATATATATATATATATATTCTTTGTAGTTGATTAAAAGTTTTTGTTGTTAATTAACAGCGAGCTACACCATCTCACTTGCCCAACATTTGGTAAAGGGCTGAATGAGGACCCAGATCACAGCACTAGTTAGGAAAAAGCAGCTTTTTGGCCCATAGTTGATCGAATGGATATCCTGTCTGGCTGCCATTCATATGACCTGACCACGTAGTGGTCAAATCTCTTACTTTGATTTACATCTATACATGTTCTTAAATATATATATATATATATATATATATATATATATATATATATATATATATATATATATATATACTGAAGCCGACTTGCACACTGCCCACAGCAATAAACTCTGTTCTTGAGCAGCTAGTGACTGAATTCTATTTCCATTTCAATAATTTGATATCAGACAGAATTCAGTAATTATGAGGCGCCAATCGACCTAGGACAGAGCAGAGAATGACGTTAATCATATTAAAGTTTTCCATGAATAAGAAAATCTCATTGTGGTCGAGTTAATTTCAATATGTATTACCGCTTTTTTATATTTCTAATTTGCTGTAAAATAAAACATCTACTGATAAATTTAACGAGCTGAAATCTTGTGAATGGTCTATGTTTTCGTGCCTTATGCACCCATTTAGAATCGACTTTTGAATTATCATGATTGTTTTTCTTTCTTTCATCAGACTGGTTAGCTGGTCCTGGGTATTTCATAAAATCACTGCTCAAGACATCCACGACCTGAGAAAGAGATTACCTACATGGCTTCAATTTCTTAATTTCAGAATAATTTACCATCACTAAACGCCACTGCAGGCCTGATAAGTATCTGAAAGACAGGTGCCAAATTATTCAACTGAAATGGTTATAGGATCACTCACTGGAACCGAAACCCTTGTCAGGGAATTCGAAATAACTCCCGTGAGAAGTAGGAGCTGTCCATCATTCACTTATAAACAATTCAATGAAGAACTAATGTTCCACAAAAATAGTTAGATCACAATAGATGCAAAAACAGAAACAAAATGACTGATGTTTGGAGCGCTTTAATAAATGAAAAAAGTTTAGGAGTAGTTTTCAATGCATCTCAATTACGGGACATTTGTTTGTTGTACCTTTTCTGTGCAAATGTAGGCCCTTGATATTCGTAAATACAAAGAGTGATACGAATAAGAACAAAATCATTAAAACTTGGGTCTTACAGAGGGAATGGAAACCATGATATCCACTGTGATATGAACGATGACACGAGAAAAGCAGAGGAGAATGAAAGATTCAACAAAACTAAGTCACACGAATGAAACTTTAATCAAAATACTTAGGCTATGAAAGATGTACGTCATGTTGAAAGGCTATATCGAAATCGACTTAACGAAAGACCAGCAAAAGCAAAGGAAGAAGAGACATAATACTGCATAAGATACGGTCAAAAGAGCCTCTGAATGTCAATCAGTCGACGACAGTAAAGTTGGTCCATCATGTATCTTTTTTGGAGGGATACAATCTTTACCGTATACGATGCTACGCGTTACTGGCGATGGTAAGAAAGGAAGACCAGATATCGTTTGAACTTCTTCAGTGTTTATATTAGACATGTCAAAGTATATAATTTTGTATGCCGAACATTTTTCTGATAAGAGTTACGATAATTCATGAGGATTTGGTGGGGAGAGGACATGCGCTGGATGCAGAGTGTGGGCTTTAAGCTGAGGGCATGAAAGAGTCTCCAATATTCCTAATGGATACATCTGAAGACCGTCGACTTTCGTGGTCAACCTCATGCACTCACACTAATATTTCACGAGGATCTAAGAGGACACATCTGTGCCGTGACACTGTAAGTTTTGAAAGAGAATTTGACATAGAAATTTAGGAACGAAAAACACGATTCGCATCCAACTGACCGATCAAAAAAAAAAAAAAAAGAATGGGACACAAACACTCACAAGCATAACAACGTTATATAACATTTACCCAATCCTTCCCTCAAAACATAAAGCCACAAAGGTTGTGAATTTTATAACCTTAACTTAAACTGCTATTCCGGCCGCCGAGAGCTATCGCTCCTCAACGTTTTAACCACACATTAAGATCCTTACTCGACCTCCATAATGTCGGTTTCTTAACCATTCTCCACTATATATATATATATATATATATATATATATATATATATATATATATATATATATATATATATATATACACATATATATACATGTATTTCCAATTGATGATATATCGTGTATTATTTATCTTGCACTCTAGCTATGAGATTGGAAATCTTTTCATTAGAAATATTTCCACTTCTATACGCGGGGTATTATCTATGACAGAGCCGCCAGATTTTGTCTATGTTGAGTTAATTGGATTCATAGAATATCTGAAATGTAATAACGTATTTTGCTGGCTGTAGAAGTATTGCCTTCGGAATATCGCATCCTCTGGTGATGTCTGGTTTCCTCATGAAATATGTGAACACGTTTTGAAACCGTTCGTACCTGCTCGATCAAATTAGTTCGCCTGATTTATTTGTTCAAAAGCCATGTACAGAAAATGGGAATTTGTGTGCAAAAATAGATAAAGAAAACTGTATGAGCTGTCATGTCTAGCGGGATTTTTAAATTGAAAAAAATTATCATCCATCCACTCTATGAATCATATATATATATATATATATATATATATATATATATATATATATATATATATATATATATATATATATATATATTACGACGTAGTCATGTTAAATACATCTTATTTTTTTCCATTTAAAACACAGAGAAGCTGTTGGCTAATGTGCAGTGCTGACGGAGACCAGATGATCACTTCCACCTTCACAACAGTTTCCCTTGCCTCTCCCTCTGCCAACATATTCCCCCAGGGTGTTTGGTCAACATTTCGTAAATTCTGAACTTTATATTTTTCTTTAAAAGTAATAAAGTGTAGCCTTTTCCTCCGTCCACAGTTTTCAACATTGGAAGTCTCTATTTCTATATATATTTTTTCCCTCACCGAGGAGAAGTTGGCAAGCCTCTAAATGACTATAAAATGCTATATAAGTTTATAGGTATACAGCTCGGTGCATCCGAGCCGTATAAGGGTATTTTCTGGTTGGCCAAATAAAAGGAGGGGTTTTAAAGGAAATTATTCGGTTGTTAAAGGAGTTTTATGTGATTATGTGATGTCATATAAAACCAGAAGTAGTGCTTGTCCCTCGAGAGACAGAAGACAGACACTTCTGTCTCGCCTCTTATAAAACTGACAGAATGATTTCTGTCCACGAAATACGGGAATTGCCCGTATGTGAGACGCACTATTTCTCCGTCCATGGAAATGTTACAGAATACGGGACTCGACCGTCGTGAGACTGAGCACAGAGCCTCTCTCTCTCTCTCTCTCTCTCTCTCTCTCTCTCTCTCTCTCTCTCTCCCTCTCTCTATCTATCTATCTATCGTCGCGAATCAAGAGCCCAGCCAGCCATCCCCAGTGTGCCACATCAAAGGCCATTCCACGTGGCCAAAGGTTCATGTTCCCAGAGTCATGCTAATCAGCACCAAGGGTAGGGTGCGGTAGACGAGGTCCCCCCCCCCCCCCCCCCCCCCCACGAAGATTCCACCCCCCCTCCCCCCTCCTGTAATTGAAACCCGAGAGAGAGAGAGAGAGAGAGAGAGAGAGAGAGAGAGAGAGAGAGAGAGAGAGAGAGAGAGAGAGGGAGAGAGAGAGAGAGAGAAGAATTTAAGACAAAATTTACTACCAGGAGGAGGGGATGGTGTTGTGATGGTGAATGATCATGTTTTGACTGTAGCTGAAGATATGTTGTGATAATGATGAAGAAATATTGTAATTGTGATGGACAGTGAAGTTATGGTGAGGTTCAATACAATGATGATGTAGAGGGTAAAACACACTTTATGATGGTGAAGGTAAAGCTGATGTGATAGTGATGAATCAACTAATATATATATATATATATATATATATATATATATATATATATATATATATATATATATATATATATATATACACGAGAACATTTTATTGTCAAGTTCATTTAGGAATTAAACATGATGACCATCGCACGAGTGAATCTAATGTTTGCATTGTTGATATACTGATCAGCAACGCTGATTAGCAGTGTGGGAAATCTAGAGGTGTATTTGAGGCACAATTATCCAAAATTATATTGAAGAGAGGAAGCATAATCGTTTATATTTCCAAATTAGAAAGTAACGTCATTATGGGCTTCATTATTTTGTATACGAGACAAATAGTCCTTAATATGGGAACAAAGAGAGACAGATGTAGCGAATAATTAGGAAGTAATACGAATAATTCATCGACGAGTTAATAACGTGAATAATTCACGGAAATGCTTTATTTATTAGCACAATGTTAATATATGTAAAGATATCTAAATTCATATATATATATATATATATATATATATATATATATATATATATATATATATATATATATTTATTCATATGTATTCGTTGTTTCCTTCGTAAGCGAGACAGCGTCAAGGGCGTACAAAAAAAAAAAAAAAAAAATGACCCCCATTCGCTCACATCCATTCTCTAGCTGTCATGTGTAATGCACCGAAACCACAGTTCCCTATCCACATTCAGGCCCCACAGACCTGTCCAGCGCTTCCCCTGGCCGCTTCATATGCCCTGGTTCAGTCCATTGACAGCACGTCATTCCAATTCACCCTATCTTGTATACACCTTACACCTTCCTGCACATTTAAGCCCCCATGCACTCAAAATCTTTTCTCCTCCATCCACCTATCTCCAATTTGGTTTCCCTCTTCTCCTTGTTTCCTCCACTTCTGACATACAAATCCTCTTTGTTAACCTCTCCTCACTTGCTCTATGTCTAAACCATTTCAGTTCTCCCTCTTCACCTTCCTCAACTATACTATCTTTACTACACCATTTCTCTCTTACCCTCTCGTTTCCTACTCGATCAACCTATCTCTAACCTGAAACCGCCTACAACGGATGAGACACGATGGCGATGAATCAGAGATTTACTGATGAAAAATAGTAACATTCAACCCGTGCATGAGGCCTGAACAACACCAAGTTCTATATTTCGAATCTCAAGACGCAAGTAAACACCCACATGTTCTTTTCAGTGATTTGCAAGCAGATTCCATGAATGAACGACTACAAGCATATAGTGGTTCAATGATGCACGTACTACATAATAAACTGTTATGCTTTCGTCGGACATTGCAATATGAAGAAGGTCGAATTTCAAACCAAGTGTATTCCCACAAGTTGATCTATTCATCACGGAGATATAACATATGATAACTGTATAGTAAGTCGTGGCGAGGTATAACAAAAGCCATATATTCTATAACGAGTACAAGCTTACAAGATAATTCAGTCATGACGTAAAATCACACATGACAACGGAATCCCTTTTCCCCACAACGAACACCGACTGTTACAAAAACAATCATCATCCCTTTGTTACGAAGTGTCAGTGACTTCCTTAGAATGGACATATGTGATTTCCTTGGAGTAGACAAATATCAAGACTCGTGGGGTTTTTTTCATGTCAAAGACCGGGTTTATTAAGGCCTTTAAAGTCAAGTTATAACGACCAGTCGTTTATATTTGAACAACATCTTCAGGTGTTTTAAGCTGTTGCTAAAACAAATAAACTCTCTCTCTCTCTCTCTCTCTCTCTCTCTCTCTCTCTCTCTCTCTCTCTCTCTCTCTCTCTCTCTTTCTCTCTCCATATAATGCCCATATAATGCACTGTATTTTTGTTAGTAAAGTAATTAGTACATTGTACTTCGACTATAGTACTTTCCTTATAATAGTGTCATATCTAAAGCTTTTGTGATTATCTCTGACCTAAATAACATAAATAATTTATTACACTATTATCACAAACGTCTAATCTCGTGATACTCCATGTTTCATACTGGTTCTTCTACTAGAGTTGAATCTCATTATTAAGGGAGATTATTCCGAATTGGGCTGTTATCACGGGTGGTTAATTAGTCTGACGGTTCTTTGGGCTTTAGCCTTATC
Organism: Panulirus ornatus; assembly: GCF_036320965.1. Taxonomy (NCBI): domain Eukaryota; kingdom Metazoa; phylum Arthropoda; class Malacostraca; order Decapoda; family Palinuridae; genus Panulirus; species Panulirus ornatus. Next base: position 8,225,790 of record NC_092281.1, read on the forward strand.
AATTGCCAGGGTCATTAAAGGTTTCAAACGTCAAGGCACGGCATCCAATATCCCTAAAAAAAGTCTTTCACAACAACTTCAGGTGTTATGGGTAATTCTCAGACCATATACGCTCTCTGCACCCATGACCCATGTATTCTCAGACCATATATGCTCTCACTGTACCCATGACCCATGTATTCTTACACTCACGTGGATGAAGGAGGTAAAATAACGGAGGAAATTAACATACACATCATCAGTCATGCCTTTAAACAGTATTCCCAAAGGGTCCTTCTGTCTCGTATTCACTCGGTCTTCATCACCATCTGAACCCTTAAGAAAGAGCTGGGAAGAGGATACGGTCATGATTCACTCCCAGAGAATCATAGCTCGGGGACCAGACTTGGCTAGGATTAATTACGGTGGGTCTGGAGGCAGTGCAAAGCCGGGGTTACAATCAGCGCAGCGTGAAGGATGGCAGTTACAGATATACAGGAGGAGAGATAAGGTGGTGTCAGGGAAATTAGTTACATGTGGAATGGTATTCTGAGTCTAGTGTGGGTGTGTGTGGTGTACCCGGTGTGAATGGTCGGCTTCCACTTCCTCCTTCTAACTCCCTTAGGATAACATGAAAAGAAAGGTAGATGATGATTCACGTATAACATGAAGAGAAAGCTGAAGGAAGGACGTAGGGAAAGGCTATGAACTAGAAATTCTCTCAACGAAGAACGAACAGGTTTAGCAAGTATGCAAAGACTCATGTGGAAATACCACAGCTTCATCAAACAAAAACATACGAGATCCTTGCAAGAAAGGCAGAAAGACTACTCAGTACCCTGCTTGGAAAAAAAAAAAAATAAATGCATGGAAGATCATTTATTTAAGAAAATTTTTCCTGAAGCCTTAATGAACATAGCAGTCAATGGGCCAACAACCCAATTAACCAATTAATGTATTCATGTAAATAAAAAGGAATTCTGTAATAAATTTACAGCTGGTGTCACATCCATTCGAAAGGGGTTCGGGGAAAATGTCAATAGTTTAATAATAAAAAAACAACGAAGCCGTCGAAAAAAAACGAAAAAAAATGAACATGTTTTCCTCGTACAATGAATAGTGTGAAGTTTATTTAGAAGAAAGGCAGGGAATTCCGACAACAGTACAATTTAAAAGATGGCTATGGTTATACTGTGCATATATATATATATATATATATATATATATATATATATATATATATATATATATATATATATATATATATATATATATGTATATATAATGTATATATATATGTATGTATATATATATATATATATATATATATATATATATATATATATATATATATATATATATATATATATATATATATATATCTTTTTTGGTTGGTAGTCGTGGAATTTCATACGGGACGACAGGTCGTCCTGTCACATTTATCTTCCCCCTCATCCCACTCTCTCTCTCTCTCTCACACACACACACACACACACACACACACACACGTCTGAGTTGGTGTAAAATCCTTTTTTCTTCGTGTGATGATATCCTCGGTTATCTGGGCTTCATCACACGGTCATTGAGACGATCATCGCTAAATTCTGTAGCCAGTAATCGATGCAGAACCACAATGCCTCCTTCATCAGGAGCTCAAGATGTTTTTAAAACCATAAACGCTGTTCTTATTGCATATATATATATATATATATATATATATATATATATATATATATATATATTTATATGATAGAGCAATAATACGTACGAAACTGACAGCCTATGTATTTCATGATCACATTTTTACTTTCGTGTTGATTACATATTGACTTCAGAGAGGAAGGAAAAGGGGAATGATTGAGGAAAGTGTTCCTCTAGTGTTTTAGTTTTTAAAAAGGAATATCCTCACGCCCCATCTTGGATATCCTCCAAAATAAACGGGTTCCACTAAACCGTCAGAGCGATGAATCTAGTTTAGAAAAGTTAGTCTGTAGACAATCGATAGTTGCTGTAAGTAGTTTTAAACCGAGAGAAGCTCCCAAAATAATTTTCGAGGCAAGTCCTAAATCAAAGAAAATGGGGAGCATCGGGAATTTTTTATTTTACACTCTATAAAGTAATTAGTGTTTGATATAGAATCGTTACGAGACATTTGGACCTAAGTGCCAAACATCAACTCCCTGGAAAGACTAAAGTGTACCAACGCATTCTAAACACAATCGCTTTTCCCAGATGCTCTTTCTCCTTGCTGCAGAACTACGAGTATAACGACAACTACAACAAAACAACGTGAAGAAATATGAGCATGAAACGTCGGTGTCGTGTTTGGGCCCAAGACAGTAGGTGGTTTTTTGTTGAGAGAATTCGCCTCACGACCGTGTTTATGGTGTGAAGTTAAATACCTTTTTATTTTTATTCCTTGGGACTGAATTTGGGTCAGTGACTGCTAGCAGACAAAGATAGATAGATAGATAGATAGATTGATAGATAGATAGATAGATAGATAGAGAGAGAGAGAGAGAGAGAGAGAGAGAGAGAGAGAGAGAGAGAGAGAGAGAGAGAGAGAGAGAGAGAGAACACCAAGACACGCTTCCACACAATCACTCACATGCATCAAAAATTAAAAAAAGAATACACACCTGTACACACTCCAGTTATCTCTTCCATTTCAAACTGTCCGTTCCCTCTGTTCCACCTCATCTGCCTTACCTCTAACCATCCTTGTTAAAGAAGACGGAATGAGGAGGAGGTATATCAAGAAGCGTTACAATATATAGAAAAATATATAAAGACAAAACTACACGATCTATAAGCGGGATATAAGCTACAGGAATCTGTGTATTTGGGAGTTGGCCTCGACCCTAACCTGTGGCCAGAGTTCCACATCAAGAGAATAGCAGAGGAGACAAAGTGTTTGTTGACATATATCAATAACTGCTTTCAAGGATGTGGATAAGGTAATGGTCAGCAATCTACTTACATCCTACATTAGACCAGATCAATATTTGGCTTCTCAGGTTTGGTCACCGCACTTAGATAGTCACATAGAATTACCAGAGGAAGTCGAGAGGAAGGCAACGAAGATGGTACCGGAATTAAGAGAGATGAGGAAAGGCTAATGGCCTTATCATGTCCCCACCTTGGAAGAGAAAAGAGTGAGGGGTCACAACCTTTAAAGCATTTAAAACAGCCAATTTCCTGAGGCAGACAAGTGATCCAGACGCAACAAACGAAGGACATAACATGAAGTGAAGCAGTAAACTTATGAGAAAGGATATAATGAAGTACTTTTACAGTACTAGAGTGGTGAATGAATGGACAAAGCTGATCTGCGAGATAGTGAACGTGAACAAGAAGACCGAAGTTCGAAAAGTGAATTGAAGTGGAGAAAGTTCAAGTGAATGGGGCTTCATGAGAACAGGACCCCTTCGTCGTATAGCACAAATACGAAATTACACAGGAACTTATGTCTATCTGTCTATCTATCTATCAATCTATCTGTCTATCTACTGTTTCTCTATATATCTATCTACATGTATAATCTGTGTATGTGTGTGGGGATGCGTGTGTGGATGCACTTTTGTATGATTAAGGGGGGAACATGCGTGCGTATTACATACTATTCTCTGAACATGACAATCAGACATTACAGAAACAATCCACATCCCACACAATAGAACGAATCCTCACCGTACATTTGATACCGTATAAACAAGACCATAGTTGCTCTAATACACAGGGCTACAGACCTACAGAGCTCAATCTTAGTATCTACACAACGAGTATATTACGGACATACGCCTAACGTATGACCGTAGTCGGCAATTACATTCGTAATAACTTGCATCAGGGATATATATATTTTTTCGACGTTTTTTGTGAAAAGAAATTAGCTTTTCTTTTTTTTTTTTTTGAGGGGAGAGGGATGGAAGAAGGATTTGTTGCACATATACCCGGTGATTTTGGTCTTATGTAACGGAAGTGGGTGGGTAGAGAGAGAGAGAGAGAGAGAGAGAGAGAGAGAGAGAGAGAGAGAGAGAGAGAGAGAGAGAGAGAGAGAGAGAGAGAGAGAGAGAGAGAGGAAGTGTAGAGGAAGTAGGAACAAGAAGAGGAAGAGAAGGAGGGGTAAGAGATGGTGAAGGAGAAAGAGAAGGGTTGAATAAGAGGAATAGAAAAAAAGAGGAAGAGACGGGCAAAAAGGAGGGAGAACAGAAGTAAGAGAATGAGGAAGAGAAAGGTTAAGAAGAGGAGGAGAAAGAGGAATACGCATGAGGAGAAAAAGAATAAGACGGAAGGGGAAAGAGGATAGCTGGCTGGAAATCTTTCTCTCCTGTATCACCACCTTCTAAGACAGGAACAAAAGATCACCCTAGGAAGGTGTATATATATATATATATATATATATATATATACCAAGATACAGAGGGGCTTCTATCTCCAGCCCTTCATGGGAGATCCGTCAACTAAACCCCTCGACACATGAGGTACATACATACGTTAGTCCCGCTGGAGCTGTGCTGTCCTGCAGCCGAGTGTGAATGTGTATATGACACTCGTCGGCCATATCTGTCACAACATTATAACGCCTTAACCAGCTACAAGGTTGTGGTTAGCATGCAAAATGACTACCTTACACACACACACACACACACAACACACACACACACACATACACACAGACACACATACACTTTTGTAATCAACTAACTAGTTACTATTTATGTCCCCCCCAATTATGTAATTCCTAAACTGTGTTGTATTTTCAGCCGAATGGCTGCCTGAATTCAATAAACCGTGGTTTATTTATTCACTGATCTATTGATTTACACACACACACACACACACACACACACACACACCCACAATGAACTTGTAGGAAAAGACAAAAGAAAGTCAGATCCAGACAAAGGTTTGTAGTAAAAGGAAAATATCAAAGACAAGATTAAAGAAAAAACAAAAAAAAAATCACAAAGGGAAAATAAGAACGCCAGAATAAGAGAGCGAGATCAAATCTAATCTCATAACATATTTCCATTTCTCAAAAATTGGTCTGTGTTGAACAGAGGCAAATACTGTCCTTTTGTCGCGTAGTTCCCTGAATTTCCGCTACTCTGATTTTCTATGTTACTCTCGTGAGCACGACGGTACGACCCTTGAGGTCAACGGAACGACTCTTGAGCACGACGGTGCGACCCTTGAGGTACGACTCTTGAGCACGACGGTGCGACCCTTGAGCACGACGTAACAACCCCTCGAGCTGGACGATAAGACCCTTGAGTACGACGGTACGATTCATGAGGACGAGGGTACGACCCTTAGTTACGATGACCTGGCCTTTGACCTGACCCTTCAAGAGCTTGGTCAAATAACATGTCATCATCAAGAGTCACAATGTCGTCATTACGTGTCGTACTGTGGTGTTCATGGGTCGTCCCACCGCTTTGAAGGGTCGTACCGTCACTGTCGCGATCAAAGGGTCGTACCATCGCACTCAAGGATCGCACCGTGCTGTTGCCTCGTACCGTCGTGCTCAAGGGCCGTACTAATCCCTCTCAAGATTCGTACCACAGAGCTGAAGAGTCGTACCGTCGTGCTCAAGGGTCGTACCGTGGTTCTCAAGGGTCGTACCATCCTACGCTGGGGGTTAGGGAATCGGTCAACCATCGTCAACCGTAATTTGGACGCGAGCGAGAGGAAATTGAAAAGGAAATTTGATGGGGGATGTTGGTCTATTGATTTGCGTTATCTCGTTCCACTGGCCTGCTATTTTACAGTGTCAGAAATCCACAAAAAAATGAAAATAATCTTTTTTGTGGGACGTGTGTGTGTGTGTGTGTGTGTGTGTGTGTGTGTGTGTGTGTGTGTGTCCGGGTGTATGTGTATTAGAATATGCCCATAAATGTCTTGATATATGTCATATTATTTCTTTACCTCCTACAACGGATCGAACGTGCTCGTAAGATAGGCTACATTATGTAATGGTATCAAAGATGCACAGAAGGAATATTCAAGTTACAGTTATATATTCAAAGGGTGGGATGAGAGGTAGCAATCCTGCATGTAATGTCATACATGTTAGTAGGATCTGTGCACAGTTAATCCCTCGTCTTTAACCTCATCTTTCATGCAGTTCACAGGTTGCGACTATCAGGTGAAATGAGATATTTACTTCATGTAAATGATATGTCCATTTAACTATCAATAATATCTTATAATATATATGTCTTTTGACGAGGATAAGTCATTTCAATGCTTACATCTGTTGTATTCTAATCAATGGTGATCATTTAAGGAAGAGGCAGGACTGAAAGTATGATTTATTTTTCTCATTCACGTATTCACATAGGTCAATATTTCTGTGTACTGGATTTCACTCACTACACAAACACACACACACACACACACACACACACACACACACACACACACACACACACACACACACACAGACACACACACAGACACACACACACACACATACACACACACACACTCCACGTATCACGTATTAAAGGCATTACTATCTCCACCATAGAGGCCAGCAGAGCGAGCTACCCCCCTGACCTTGACGGTTCTTCGGCAGAGCTGCTGCCGGGGGTGATGGACTCCTCCGAGGTCCAGTACGGGGGCATCGAGTCCGGCCAGTCTGCCTCTGATTCCACAGGCGCCTCTCTCTCCTCCCTCTGGTCCTACAGCACAGTCACGGAGGACAGGTGGGTCTACTGATGTATCTACTACGTGGGTGTTGGAGGATGGGGGGTCTCATAGTGATGTAAGAGTGTATAATAAAGGGCCTAAAACTATCCCCAGTGTTGTAGACTTGTAGGAGTGTATGATAAGGGCTTTACACTGTTCCCAGTGTTGTAGGAGTGTATGGTAAGGGCCTTAAGTTGTTTCCAGTGTTGTAGGAGTGTATAATAAGGACCTTAAATTGTTTCCAGTGTTGTAGGAGTGTATAATAAGGACCTTAAATTGTTTCCAGTGTTGTAGGAGTGTATAATAAAGGCTTCACACTGTATCCAGGGTTGTGAGAGCGTATAATAAGGGCTTTACACTGTTCTTATTGTTCCAGGTGTATATAATAAGGGCCTTACGCTGTTCCCAGTGTTGCAGGAATGTATGGTAGGGGACTCCCCTTTCTAGTGTATCTCAGTGGATATACAGTGTGCATTTGGGTGTAAGTGGGAGTGATGGGATGGTGTGGGGCGTCTGTCGCTCCTCTCCGTGTTGTTCCATTACTGGGTCCTCGAGGATAAATGGTTGCAGAGGGGCCTAGGTATATGGAAGAGGGTGTGACGTGTCCCTCCTGTTTGGTCTTACAACACTTTTACAGAGGATAGATGGGAGTAGCTGAGCAATTCAGGATATAGTGATAGCCTCTAAGCCTCCGCCATGAGCTATATAGCACTGAGCACTGGGCAGGGGAGTCTAGGTATATGTTCCCTCTCACCCCACTTCTGGTCTTACGGTAACATCACAAAGAACATTTTGAGCGTAAAGACATAGTGCAGTGTACAGGGAACTCAAGGCTATGGGTGGCCGAGGGCTATTTCAAGGATAGGGGAATTGAGGCACGTTGCGGGGCTCCTCGCCTCACTTATCCAGTGTGTAGCAGAATATAGTGTGACACTGGGACGTGAGGGAGCGGGAGAAGAGGCCAATGTAATGAAAGATGTCATCCAACATTTTCCTGAGACTCATACGTAGAGCAGGTCTGTTGGAGTGAGATTTCCAGTTTGGGACCCAGTTCTTGCGGGGATACGAGTTCTCTCCCTTGCTGCTCAAGGAGAGTGCATGAGGGAGGACAGGTAACAGACGACCTGACAGTGTACGGCGAGATTATCTGCTGGACGACAGAAATTCAAGGGAGTTCTACATGGGAAAGACACAGATAACAAGACCTGATGGCGCATGACGAGCTTATCTGCTGGAGGAGGGTGATTGGAATCTACGTCCCAGGTATTATCAGATGGAGGCAGGGTAATATGCCTCTTGCTTACAATGTACGCCAAGCAGACAGTGTCTCTCAGGCGTCGGCCTCCCTCCCCTCTCAATCTCTGACTCGTTTCTGTCCTCTCGTGTTCTCTGTATTCTTCAACTTCCTCTCCCACTTTCTTCCTTCTTCTTTCCAGAGAGGTTTTGATTGCCTCAGTTCCACCTTATTCTACGACTTCCTGCTTATCATATTCCTTCAGGGGTACAATTCAACCCTCTCTTGGCATAACTCGTATGTTCCATTCTCTATACATGTCCGCACCACTTCTGTTATACTGGAGATTGTTCATCATAAACAGTATCAGACACACAACAATGTATCTGCATTCCCTGCGTTTAAGAGTCTGAATTAGCGAGTTGTATTTTACGTCTAAACACTTTGAAATTGACCTTATTTCTTATATTTTCCTTAATGCAATCAATTTGCTGTGTGTATGTCGAATCATTCCAAGTGTCAATGCAATTTTTAAGGAATGTAGATACAGTAATTTTTCAGCCTTTTAAAAAAGGTTGAATTAGATCTTTTCTTCAACATTAGTCAAAAAAAAATCAATAACGAAACTGATTTGGTTATTTATCCGCTGAAGTGTAGAATCGTTTCAGTTATCCAGTTTCTGGCTAAATTTGAAAAAAAAAAAATATAAATTTTATTTCCATTTATGAAATTAATTTCAAATGTCAGGGAGATCAAATTTGTCATCAAATTGTAAAACAAAGATATTTTATTTCGGTGTTTTGTTTGGTAGTTAACAAATGAAAATGAGGTGAATTTCAGTTATTGAGCAAACTTGCGAATAATGCACTCGGTAAAAATAAAGTATACTAAATGTAATTTATCTGACATATTTTCTCGATTGTACTTTACGTTTGAAATTCATAAATGATTAGTTTTAAACCGTTTGTAAGGAAATCAACATATGATGGAAACTAATCCCAAATGATTTATTCTTATCTGGACCGAATTTAATATTTGAAATCTGTGTAATGTTAGCTTAAACCATGTTTGTTCCAACATTTACACGAGTAAACATCCAAACACTCCTGCACTTCAGAGGGTAGATAAACGGATACAGCCAAGCAGGAGCAATGCTGTATTTTACTGTAGCTCACAATATGTAATTTGCCGTAAATTTAGCTAAATATTTTCTGTCAGATAAACATCTTTATTCAGTGAATTTGTGTCGATCGGGTTTTTGCCCTGAAGAACTTGTTTGAGAAATACTTAAGAGAAAGTGGAATGGATCAATATGGAGAAAGCGATACTATAATAGGGTTGACAAGTAGGTGAAAGAGTTGGAAAAAAAGATATATAATAGAGGAAAATGAAGTTACTGAACAATGACTAAATAATGGGGCGCAAGACATACTTCATAGCTTAAGAAATAAAAGCTTAAGAGAATAAAAGCTTAAGAGAATTGTGTTGGGAAGCTAAAATGAGGAGGACTTGGGACAAATGATAACCTTAAGTTAGAAATGGTGTCAGGGTGTTAAGGCTAAGTGCTCAAATGTGTGAGACGAGTTCCTGGTTGAGATTAAAAGCCGAGATGAGGAAGGAAACAACCAGAAAAAAAAAATAGTGATTCATTTGGTTCAGGCAGCTATTAATGAGTACGGTGAAACAATAGCTGAATGGGTCACTCAAAATAATAACTGGTTTAGAAAACAAGAATTACCTCAATAGACGATATATTTCGTCTGAGGATAATAATGAAAGGATACTAGTTAATTAGTAGGCAGTGGAGTTGAAGGGAGAGAGAGAGAGAGAGAGAGAGAGAGAGAGAGAGAGAGAGAGAGAGAGAGAGAGAGAGAGAGAGAGAGAGAGAGCAACCAAAAAATATGAATCTAAGAAGTACATTTGGGGTCTTTTAGACTTTCCAGCACCCAGAGCTACCAGAGAGTCTAGGCGGCATTGCGCTAAAAATCAATGACCTCAAAATAATTTGTATAAGACGGATTTACGACGTGAGTAACCTTCTGCTGTACTCACCACCCGAGACGGTATATCGTCATATGTGTACACTCAGCTAACAACATCTAGCCAAGAAATCGAGGAAGAAAGAGAACGGGACAGATATATATATATATATATATATATATATATATATATATATATATATATAAATTCCCTTCGGACCGAAAAAGATATATTAAAGCTACAATAATATGTCATGGACAATTGTCAGTGGTTTATATTCACGGGATCCACATCTCGAGGGTAATGGATCACAACCATGCGACCAGTCACAAAGAAATCGACCAAGTTCGACCAAGGAACAGAGGGACGGACCTAACCATTCTGTCAATCCAATATATATATATATATATATATATATATATATATATATATATATATAGCGAAGTACAACTTTAATGGACAGTATTAGCAATTCACATGCGAGAGGTGTGCCTCCTGCGGCCAATATAACTTAGCCGGGCGGAGGCTACCCAGGCACTAAGCTCTCTGAGGCAAGGTAAGTCCCGAGCTTCTATGCAGGCAGCAGCTGAGGTCCTTCGTTAACCGGTAATCCTACACAATTCTCAGTGAATTCGGAGCACTTACTGTGCCGCGGGAACTTGAATGGAATACATTGCTCCCGGGTTGTCTTCACTCTGGGAGAGACCGTCTAGGTTTAACTACTCACTGCTCTTAATGGTGGTATGAGATTGCAAGATGGTTATTTGGACCTCTTGGCCCATCACCGACCGGAAGGTTATTAATGCCGACGATGTCATTTCCTAAACCACCAATCGAGTAGTTCTTGAGCTTCTACAGGAGTTCCAGACAAGTCAAAGACAGTGTAAGCTCTCAATAGGATCTGTAGCCCCTGCACATATGTGCTGTGTTTGGCGTACTTTCTCTTCCGCGCCGAATGTTACCAATTGTGGTACTTTCGGCGTGTAAAACTAACAAGGGAAAGGTCACCCCTCATCAGATAGGTAGAATGGAGTGACCAAGACATGAACGCGGACGTCGAAATAGATAGCAGTAGGTACAGAGGTCTTCCTCTGCTTCGTGCAGGCGAACTACACAGACGTTCACAGTGTAGCGATATAGTTTTCGTATTTCAGGACAGTTCAAACTGAAATCACTGAATTACGGCACTGCAGAGGGGCACGAGCGTCCGTGGTGCCACAAGTGTTGAACACATATACACATTATGTGTCATTTGTATAACGTATCATTGGGTCCATCTGATCTGAGGTTGACATACATACGGATATACATGTATCTGTTTTTCCTGCCTGTGGGCTCCCGTTCCTCACCATTCTAAGGACTTTACAAATATTAGCCCATGACACTGATCATAGTGCAGGGGAAGGTGGTAGACGGGGGGGTGATGGAGAAGGTGGGGCCCTTTGTTCATGGGGCACTTGCCTTCTTCCTCCACACAGCTAGTGGGTTGCTCTCACATCAGGATAACTCCGTGCACGCATACACACACACACACACACACACACTCACCCACACACACAAACACACACTCACCCACACACACAAACACACACACCCACACCCACACACACCCACACACACACACACACACACACACACACACTCACACACTACCCAAAAAGTTCACTGAATCACTGCTATCCCCAGCTACACAGTACACTAACTATGTTTATATAGAGCATGTTTAACCATAATTCAGTACTGGAACACATAATCAATGTCATCATAATCATCATAAACTCCAGAAAAAAATATACTCTCATAGAATGAAAGAGGAATGTATATAAAAGTCCCAGTATTGCATTGCAATTAGTTCTGTTATATGTAGTATATATGTAGGTACACGTAGAAAAATGGCTGCAATAAGAAATGAAAATGCCTTCAGCTTACGTGGTTCAGAAGTTCAAGCGCTCCTTGTATTAGGTCGACGACGTAACGGATTCGATTAGCGGCGGGGCGAATGAGGTCAGCTTAGGAGCGAATTAGGTCAGCATCGGATATAATTAGGTCAGCATCGGAGCTAATTTGATCAGCAGAGGAGGGAATTAGGAAAGCATCAGTAAGAGAGGAGTGTAGGTCATCATGATCGGAGTTGATCAGGTCACCACCTGTACGAATTAGGTCAGCGGCGAAGCCAATCAGGTCAGCGGTGGAGTGAGGCATCCCTAATTTATGCCACCACACACACACACACACACACACCTCCCTCCCCAGAGGCCCGTCCAGATGTACCTTCCAACCAGTTGTAAGGACGACTTAATTCTGTCCCATCTGCTGCTGCTGCTGCTGCACTTGTACTGAATTATTCAACTCGAATCTCTTTTTTTTTTTTTTCGTACGTGTTCCAGTGTTGTACCATTTGGATTCCCTCCATATTTACAGAAGGTTTATTTACGTTCACGTCATCAGGAGGACAATGTTTTTCGTAAGGACTATGCAAATATTTAGAGAAAAAAAGAGATATTACGAAAGTAAAATAGCCTGGTAACAACCTCAGCATTATTGTCTGAAATAATATAAATATATATTGGAAGGTTCAAATTCAATGTCTAATATTTGCCTACCTGTCAAGTGTCCCCAAATATTTGCATAATCCGCAAAAACTTCCTTTGCTCGCTTGATGAACTGACAAGAAAACCTCGTGTAAAGAAAGAAGGAATGTAAACAGGACAACATTGGGACCCATGAAGTCCTAGGATTAGAATTAAATCATTCAACATGACTGCAGTACTAGGGATATATATATATATATATATATACATATATATATATATATATATATATATATATATATATATATATGTGTGTGTGTGTGTGTGTGTGTGTGTGTGTGTCAGAAGTGGAGGGGACAAGGTGAAGGAGGAAACACGATTGGATATGGAAGGATGAAGTGAAGAAAAGTTTGAGCGCTCGGGGCTTAAACATGCAGGAAGGTGTAAATCATGCTCAGGATAGAGCGTATTGGAACAATGTGTTATACGAGGGGAGACGTGCTGTCTATTGACTGAACCAGAGCATGCAAAGTGGTCTGAGGAGACGATGGAAAGGTCCATGGGGCCTGGCTATGGAATAGGCGAAGTAGTTTCAGTATATTAAGCATAATAGAGAGTGGATGTGGAAGAATGAGACGCTACTTCGCAAAACCAAGTACTCACCCTTTCCAGCTCTCTTAACCATACTTTACTCATAACCTCTCTCTTTCCCCCCACCATTTCTTGCTCGACCAACCCCTCTCCTCACACCACATATCGTACTCAGACATCTTAACACATTCACCCTTTTCCATATTCGGCATCTAGATCCCAACTGCACACACCTATACGACCCATCGATGCCAATCTCTCTCTCTCTCTCTCTCTCTCTCTCTCTCTCTCTCTCTCTCTCTCTCTCTCCCCCCCTCGAAGTACAAGCCCCGAACCTTCCTCAGCCTCAGCCACCTCTAACCCTCTTAATCTCCACTGTTTTTGTTCCCAACAACCTCAAGCCCAACTCCCACCATTTCTCTTGGCAGAATTCCCAGGTTTCTGCTTCTCTCCACGACCCTGAAGCGACCGCCAAAGCAATGATGACTTTCAATGGACTAAGTAAAAAGAAAAAATAAAATAATTCTTTCTATTCGTGTGATTTTATGGAAAATCATTTTTTCTGTGTATGAAATCTCTGTAAGGAATAATGCAAAATATGAATGGATAATCCCGTTTGAGAAAATGTGAATCTTGACTGCATTTAGAGGCGACCTTACCTTGAGAAACAAGAGAAATATCACCTGATGTGGAGCACAGCAAGACCAAAGTGGAAGTTATGGTGGCTAGTTGCACACGTCAGGTGTGGGAGGAGATGGCAGCTGGAGTCGATACAACCGAATCAGAATATAACACGAAGGTCGGAAATCATAACTCAAGCGACTGTGCTCTTTTTCCCCATTGTGTTCCCCCATTGAACATTACTTGTAGTACATACCGTCTGCGCAACGAGGGTAAAGATTTTATCATTAGGTCGACGTAAACTACGACGTAATTAGGGTTTGCTGAGGATTTGATGGTGTCAAATGCACACGATTTATGTTCGCCCTTGTGTTCCAGAAGATTGGATTGGTCAGGAAATGGTTCGTCGTGATTGGGGGCCCGTTAATCCCGTAAACGAGCGAAGGAAACCATCTAGAGAAATGTATTGCGTAGATGAATTTTACACGAGAATCATGACCATGATATGCCTCGTGTTTGCTCGCTATTTCCCGCATTAGTGAGGTAGCGTCAGGAACTGATGGATGACTTGGGTCTTTAGAGGAAATACCTTCTCAACTTTCCTCCTTCCCTTGAACCTTCTTTTGAAAAGTGATAATACAGGAGAGAAAGATATTTCAGCTCCTCGCTCCTGCCCCTCTTAGTCACCTTTGCCCTACAGGAGGTAACATGGATGATATATATATATATATATATATATATATATATATATATATATATATATATATATATATATATATATATATATATGTGTGTGTGTGTGTGTGTGTGTGTGTGTGTGTGTGTGATACAGTAAAGCCAAGTAATCCCAGTAAGTCTAACACATGTTTACTGGCAGAGATCACAACAGGTCAGGCCAGAAAAGGTCAGCTGAGAGTTGATCAGGTTAGGTTACCTGAGATCAGATTAGGTGAGGAAGATTCGGTCGTCCTCCTGCAGCTTAGGGCTTTGTTGCCCCCCCTCCTCCCTTTTTGGTCCTTCCTGGACAATAAGACGTCAGCGAAGGAAGAGGGAGGGTGAGAGGAGAAAAGAGAAAAAAAATAAGGCCGAAAATCTGGGTGTAGAGTTAGTGAGAATAAGCCCTATGTTGGGAATGGACAAGGAAGGAAGGAGGTCAGGTCTCCTAGTGTGGCGATGGGAGTAAGACCGCAGTGGGGGAGTGTTTACGTAAAAAAAAGAAGGAAAATGGGAAGTATGTTACGTGAGGAAGAGGAACACAGGTACGGAATGGGGAGACGGTTTCCCCTGAGGTTATTACTGTGGGTGGAGGGGAGTGATGTTTACAACGTCCTGGGGGGAAAAAACACGCACACACATGTGTATATATATATATATATATATATATATATATATATATATATCCTCTCTCACGTATACTGATGAACCCTTAATCGTGGTCCTGGACATATGTAAAGTATTTGCTAGGATATAACAGAAGTGTTTGCGCTCTCAAGTTTCTAAAGTTTTCATGCTTCTCTCTGTTCTCTCATGCATAGCGCCATGTCCAGTGGATCAATTATTCACTGATGGTGTGACTTCCTCCACTTATCCTTTCAACAGTGGTGTTCCTTAAGATTGCTTCGTATCGCTTGTTTCCTTTCCCCCTGAACTCATCTTTGCTTTTCAACTTCTGTCCCTGTTCACCTCCACTCTCACTACTTCATCTCATTTTCTATAACCTCCTCACTCTAGCTCTCGTTCTCTTTCTCGCACTGAACATATCTCCTCTTAATTCGGACCTCTGCAGCATCACAGAATGGGAAAGCAGTAACCTGGTTGAATTCAAAAGCTCTAAATCGCAATTTCCGTCTAAATATCAACCCCGTTCTCCTCCGTTCCATTTCAAACCGCCACAGTTCAACTCTGCAGTAACATATACTGGCCGAGCTTAACCATGGCCTCCATTCTGTCCTGCAAAGCCCCACATAATCAACATTACATTTGCTTCCCCAAAACCTGGGGATGTTTCGTATGTAATCAATTTTCTTGTGAGTAGTTTATTCCAAATCTACACAAGTTTTAGTCGCCTCGCAACGGAGTACTTCGCACACGTCCACCTTCCAGTTATTCGGAGTGGAGTCAAAGACCTTATGTGACCTTAATTCTCCAGGCAACCACCTGTTTCTAGCCAATCCTATCCCTTTGCTGTGGTGTTGATGTCTCTCTCTCTCTCTCTTCTAATGGTATTACTTTAGTCACCTCTCTCGTGAGCTGTCCGCTTGCGTCCCCTGCCACCAGTGGAACGCTTATGGCCACCGCTTCCCGTAGTTTCTGTGTGGAGACCAGTCACACCAGGATTGGCCTAAACGGAAACTCAAAAGGGGAGGAGACTGTATAGAGACAAACTCAAAAGAGGAGGAGATTATAACGGAAAGGAACTCGAAAGAGAAAGAGTGGGGAGAGAGAGAGAGAGAGAGAGAGAGAGAGAGAGAGAGAGAGAGAGAGAGAGAGAGAGAGAGAGAGAGAGAGATAGAGAGAGAGACTCACAGGAAGACTAGATAAAGGAAACTGTGGGATGACCCTGAGAGCCGGACGCACCTCATTGAACGTCGTCCACAGGACAAACATTTAGGAGTGAATGAGGATGTTGTTGTGGCTGGGGAAGTAGGGGGTGGCTGTGAGCTGCTGCTGCTGCTGTTCATCCTGCTGTCACTGCTGTTCATCCTGCTGTTACTGCTGTTCATGCTGCTGCTGCTGCTGTTACTGCTGCTGCTGCTGCTGATGCTGCTGTTGCTATTAATGCGACTGTGCTACTAATGCTGCTGCTGTTCATGCTGCTGTTAATGCTGCTGCTGCTGTTCATGCTGCTGCTGCTGCTGCTGTTCATGCTGCTGTTAATGCTGCTGCTGCTGTTCATGCTGCTGCTGTTGCCATTAATTTTACTACTGCGACTGTTGTTGTTAAAGCCGTTGTTGCTAGTGGTGTTGCAGCTGTTGTTAATGATGCTGTTACAGCTGGTGCAGCTGTTAATATTGTAGCTGTTGCTGTTCTTTGCTATTCATGCTTCTGCCGTGCTAATGTTTCTGCATTACCGAAAGGAGCGCAAGATCCCAAGTAGACCTTTCGTCGATGCAAGATAAACAAAAACAAAAACAAAATAAAGTCCTCACAACAAGGATAACATAGACAGTGGACAAAGAGGCATCAAAATATACACGAGAAATCGCTGGGTTAGGACCCTTTTTCCTTCGCAAGCACTTGCTGTAAGTGCTGGATTTACCCTCTGCTTGCGAGAAACGTACATAGATTCATATGCCAGGACCATGCTGTTAAACAAAGCTTGATTTTTCATAGATGTGTATTGGAAATTTGGATTCATATTTTCCTGTCCCCTGTTAAGTGGAGAGGAAGTGTTAAGTGATAAGGGACTGTTAAGTGGTACGCAAGTAAATAAGTAAGTCAGAGAACCAATTCATGAAAGCATTCACAGATTTGTAGTATGGATGGTGCGAGTTAATGATGGAGTGAGTGAAGATGAGTGCGTGTGAACTTAAGTGAGGAAGAACGTGAAACAGAACATGTGTGATAGTGAGCGTGAGTGTAAATATAAGACAATGAATGTAAGTGAGAGTGAACGTGAGACCGGTTGAACGTGTTACAGTGAACAAGAGTGAACGTGAGACAGATTGAACGTGAGTTACAGTGAACAAGAGTGAGAGTGAACGTGAGAAAGACTGGACAAGAGTAAGAGTCGTTAGGGAGAAAGGGAGAGTAGTAATTGGCTGAGACCATAGTTTGAACTTTGGCTGGAGATGTGGTGAGTGTGTTATGTTCACCAAAATCAACTTTTAAAAGTTCTCTACTTTCTTTACACGTCGCTGTGTTTTTATCTATAAGCTGTAAATATATGTTACAATTTCTATATTGTCAAGGAATACACGCGTATCCACTCATGTATATTTTTTGCTCGCGCACACACACACACACACACACACACACACACACACACACACACACACACACACACACACACACTTTCTCTCTCGATTTGTACCATCATCTAAGCTCCCTGAAGTAACTAATTGTCTCGGATCACACAGGGTCAATGCTATATCTAACTGCCTCGTATTACACAAGGTCATTTCTTTCTGTTCTACACACGTCCTTGCCCGTGTTGGTCGAGCTCAAGGGTCCAATCAGCATCCGTCCCCGTTCTGTGTTGCTTCGAAAATATCCTTTCCCATCCTGAGCTCACCGGCAATTTTCTTAGAATTCTTTTCTCGACCTGGGGACCGAAGACATTCATGGGTTCGAGTCTTTAGTTTTTGTGTGTGTGTGTGTGTGTGTGTGTGTAATGATGGTGTTCCTCTTCTGGCAGCTTCTAGGTAGTACCTGGCTTTCAAAACTTTCCTCTTTGCTTCCTTCTCTCCTCTCTTCTTGTATTGTTTTCATGAATATTTCCTCGTCTTGCCAGAGTTTCTTACTCTTCCCATCTGTCCATCCATTGAACGTTCTCTTGTCTTCCGCTGTAAGCCTTTGTTCATACAGATTTTGGGGTCAATCATGAAAAAAAAAACAGAAAAGAGATGGTTCACATATGTTTCGTCGGAAAGGAAAATCAATATCAGAACGCTATCATGGGCAAACTTAACAACCTTCCTAGTATATATAATACCAGGTCACAGGACACTGCACACAGGTATGTGTGTGTGGAATGCTGAGTGTGTTTAGGGAGGTGCTGCCTATATTGGCCTGAGCAACCCATGTCCTACTCTTCCTGCGTCTCACTGCTTCGCTTTACTGGGTCTCTTCATCGTCCACTGTTCTCTCTTTCCTCTGAAGCGTCACAGTATGGCCACATCTTACCACGAGAGGTTGGAGACACCTCCATTACACCCTTCTTGGTCACGTACCATGGCAGCTGAAGTGACGCTGCCTCAGCATAGCTCAAATGTCCTCGACTTCCATCAAAACATCGTTCGCCTCAAGCGTCTATCAACGGCAGCAAAACGCACCCAGGAAGTACTCCTCATCTTTAATCTCTCCGTCGTGGTTGGATAACAAAAACATCCTCAAAGCCTTACGGAAGAGCCTTGTGAACTCTCCTAGCCTTGAAGGATCCGATCCTTCATCTTATAACTCCACCTCTCGAAGCTCTTTTATTTTATTGGCCTATAGACATCATTGATAAACATTTCAGGCTACTTCCTCCAGATAGACTCTTCTCATACGATCACATACAGCGGCTCTTGCCCTTTAGAGAGTTCCTCGAAAAGTTTCTTTCCCCCTGAGGGGCTACCCATTAGGTAGTAATTCTCATGTAAGACATTGAGTTAGAGGCATACTACATGCAGGTCTGGCCACCACACGTTGTTGGGTTAACCTTTTTATCTATTGCTTGTATGCGTTCGACTGCATCAAGAAATCATAGTCTCGAATCTCTCGATACGTGAGTTCTGTTCCAAGGGCGCGCC
Organism: Panulirus ornatus; assembly: GCF_036320965.1. Lineage (NCBI taxonomy): Eukaryota > Metazoa > Arthropoda > Malacostraca > Decapoda > Palinuridae > Panulirus > Panulirus ornatus. Next base: position 8,244,875 of record NC_092281.1, read on the forward strand.
CCAGCTGATCTGGGTGAGGGTTGGGGGTGGGTGGGTGGTGGGTTTTGGGGCTGGGTGGTGTGTCGGGGAGCACCGAGGCATAAATCATCAGCAAGGGTGCAGCTGTGTGGGGGCCAGGCGGCCCAGGGATCAATGAGACCCACGTGATGAATTGCTTATGTTGAGCGAGTGATCGACTAACACAAGCTCATCCAAATTTAATAGGGCTAGGGTTCTCTCTCTCTCTCTCTCTCTCTCTCTCTCTCTCTCTCTCTCTCTCTCTCTCTCTCTCTCTCTCTCTCTCCAAAGGAGTCTACATTCCCTTGCCACTGGGAGTAGCGCATCCTTGGGCTGCAGGAGCCTCCTCAGAATGGTCCCTGGGTAACACAAGGACTCTTCTACATAAACTGACGTTAAAGTGATAATAAATTAATAAATACATACGTATTGACTGCTACATTCATTTATTCATGTATTCACTTCATGCAACTCAAATCATAATCAACTGATTTGAACGAGGATTAACGTATATCCAGGAGAACTTACATCAACCTCTCGTTATTCTGATTTCATAAACTTATTGCTTAACACACCCGCACGAACTGTCGTTCCATCTGCCACCATGCCAGAGGCGCAGCGACTGAAACGACGAAGATGAACCAGGGTTCCAGGGATACACTTAGTTCGTCCTGGGAATATATTTCAGATGAGGAAAGAAATCCTATATCTGTTTCTTCTACCAAGTTATTACTCATTAAGTTTCACCTCGTTAATTAGTGGTATACTGAAACTGGCGTAATAGGAATTAATTACGCAGCGTGGATGACCTGATCAGTTTCTTATTTTTGAAGTAGGAAAAAAAAAACGCCTATTGCCCACAATAAAGCCTTACAAACTAAGAAATGGTTTACCTAGATTGCTTTATATGCTCTGGTTCAGCCAACTGACATCACATCACCCCCTATATACCACATCGATCCAGTTCATTTTATCCCATGCGCAACTCTTACCCTCCTGTACGTTCAGGTCCCCTATCCCAAAGCCTTCTTCATGCTACATATCCATCTAATCATAATTACAATGATCATTGCAGATGATTATATCATTGAGGTATGTTACTAACATCGCCGGAGGTAAACAGGCACATACATTCACGTCGATGTGATGTAAATATACAATACAGACAAAGGCAACTTGATAAACGAACGAATTCTTTAGAAGCAGGTAATAAGAGTATACAGGAAAAATGTGCGAGCTATAGCCTACACTATTAGAAGATTCAATTCTTTTTTTTCAGTCTAATAAATCCTCCAGATTTATGATAATTTATAAAATGGATTCAAAGAATATTGAAATTCTATAATTATACGCCAAAGCTGGTTTACTGCTCTGCCTCCACCTACTCTGTACTTTACTGCGTATTCGAATCTGGTTGAACGAATCCAGATAATTATTTTGTCCTCTGTAACTTATATACTTTGGTAGGCTTTATACAGTTTACAACTCCATACTATGCATATCAATATACATAAGCTACTTGGTCAATCACTAGCTTAGCCACGCATCAAAACTAGCTTTGGACAGTGAGTGATATTGTTTTACAACGTTAGTGTAGCGTTTAGAGCGTACAAATAAAGAGTTATGGGAAGCGGTAATTCGGAGCGATTTATGTTATCGTACGACAACCCTACAGTAGGGGTGTTATGAGTACAAGACAAACATCGGGATTAATTGATGTAAATATCTATGAAATACATCTTTTGAAAAATCAAAATCTCTTACGAGAACCTCATCTAACTTCTTTGTAGTTTACGTACACCATCGTATTAAATACACACTTCGAATTTTATGAATCATATCCATGACTGTGCATCGTGTTAACTTGGAGCAAACGTCAACAAACAGACGACAGACTTAGTGGCTAGTCGCGCGACCGGCCAACCTCCCCGTAAGCAGCCATTCCTTATAAACCCCAGCAGAAACAGACCAGTTTAGTGTTGGTATATACCTGCCATGCGCCTCGGCTAATAGGAAAGGTTAGGTGAGGCTCTCAGAGGCGTGGTATGTTTTCTACGAGAGTATCTTTTCTCCTTCTATTACGTTAATTAACACTATATTTTCCCTGATGTAGTACAGTCCTCAGTACTACTTCATTATTCAATATTTCACGTAAAACATTATTGATCTAAATTATACCCCGCAACCCTTATCATATCCTGCAAACACAGCACTAGCATTGCAGAACAAAACAACGTAATTGCCAAAGCTAGTTTCAGCGCGAGGCTAAATTGGTAATTTACTACGTTATATGCCTGGCTAAATCGGTTATTTACCATATCATTTATTTTTTGCAAAAATTGGTATTCATCAGCAAGGGAAAGTAAATATTGAGTGATACTGTATCCATCGCACACATGCAAATGTGTTTTATGAATCACAAGTGTCCGGCCATCGCGTTCTTCCTAACAGTACGAATTTATAATTTGCAGAAGTTGAACACGAGGGGTCAGAAATAAAGAATTCATACTCCTTAAAAGCACCAAAACCAGAGAAAAGGTCACCTAAATTTCCCATGATTTCAGAAGCCTGATACTTGTTATCACAAGTGTCTACATAAGTTAGGCTAAGACCAATGAACATAGCACCAGAGTAAATCATAAGTCCCATAATTTCCCTTAATTTCCTAATGCCTGATACTTAATCACTTAAGTGTCAACACATGCTAGGCTAGACCAGGTGGACGGAGACAAAGCAACGGGCATTTCGTGATTGTTGTCAAATTAGACGTTTTCAGGAGCTGAAACATTTTACAGAAGCAGCGTGGGGGTGTTTGTTGGGGGGGGGGGGAGGGAATCTCGATTGCACTGAGAGAGAGAGAGAGAGAGAGAGAGAGAGAGAGAGAGAGAGAGAGAGAGAGAGAGAGAGAGAGAGAGAGAGAGAGAGCACAAAACTTATAGATCCCAGGGTTGAACTCAGGTTCTACATTGTTGACACTGTATTTAAAAAAAAAAGGCCAGTATCAACACAGAAAGTCATAAGGAAATGTATTTTACAATTTCACAACGGTTTATGCCCCTTTGCCCTCACATTCGTGTCACAGTTTGTTGCTTGTTTCGGTTTTACGACCATATTTCAATTTTGTTATATATATATATATATATATATATATATATATATATATATATATATATATATATATATATATATAAGCATGTAGATTATAGACGTACTTATCCTCTTTGTTGATTCTGGCTTAGAGGAAAACGAGAATTCTGGAAGGGAGAATTATATATAATGCATAAACACCACTTATGTCTCTCTTATTTTACCCACTCAACACAATTCAAGCGTCTGACAAGATCCTTATCGTAGGGTTTGTTTTTCAGTCACAACTGTTATGTTTATTTCTCAGAATAAACAATATTACGTTGTATGTTCTCGGAATATAAAAGCCAAATCGTGGACTATAAAAGATTAAAAAAAAAAAAAGAATAATAGTAACACTGAGGGTAGTATTTGTAAAGACCAGTTCAAGTTATTATTGGCCTAATTCGTTCGAGATGGGGATAGGGAGACAAAGAGAACTCTCCATATAACTGGCGACTTTGGGTAATTACCTGAAATTGTCACTCACCCTTGCACTATAACGCTGGATAAATATCTACGCATTTTCGGAAGTGGTCAAATTACACGTCAGAAATGATGAGCGTTTGCATTACTGAGCCAGGCCATAAATCACGATCAAAGACTAGCTGGCAACTTAATCGTGGAGGGTGCCATTTAAGACATTATTTTTTTTTTCTTCCTATTTCACGTTTCCCCTAAAGCCATGATAGCGAATATTCCATTTTCGTATAATCATGCATTTTAGGTATTTTCACAACTGCAACGGTTAATCTAGAATGATGAATATATAAAGAACAGCAGCTTTAGGAAATGTTTACTCTTGATATCTTACTCTTGATCCATTATCTCTTGGAGCTGCCGACGCACTCGCGTATTTCATCTTAATTAGACAAATTCAAGGCTGAATCTTTCCTTAATGTTGATAACTCAGGTTCATTCTTTGTGTATCAATGGCTTCAGATGATTCGCTTTGATTCTAGTGTGTTTTTCGCTTCTTTTTTTTTTTTGAGGTACATGATAAACAACAGATTATGGTTCAGTGGTCAAATTTGTTTTGCTTTACACTAATAACTTTCGTCGACGAACATCGCTTTACGATATAGTTCGGTGAAATAGCAACAAATTAGCCAAAATTTAACCCACAGGACAGATATGAAAAATTTTCCGAAACACACACACACACACACATATATATATATATATATATATATATATATATATATATATATATATAAACTGGGAAAGTAATCCAGTGCTTTACTTCTAATAAGATAGCCAAGGAACCGCACCCTGTGTAACACAGGACATGGACGAAGGGGTTGTATATTAATAGGTTTGTAATGGGCCTCCGTGTGTAGCAATTAGCGTTGCTGAATGTAATTTCACGCATGGGTCCGCTAGGGTTCGAATCCTGGGCGCGGCAGTGGGTCTCCAGTTTACCCAGCTATTCATCGTCCCTTCGGAGCTGTTCGGTAAATTGGGTGTCTAGCTTAGAAAAGAGTGTGCGAGTGTGTGTGTGTGTGTGTGTGTGTGTGTGTGTGTGTGTGTGTGTGGCTTAAATGAGATGGCCTTAATTAGGTCATTCAGCTGCCCAAGCCGTCTCCAATAACATGAAAAGAAATAGGTTTGGCACCCGTTATAGGGGTTTCGATCTGAGGTCAAGGATCGTTAGTGGTCCCTAAACGACCTCAGGGGTCATCCTCTTCATGAAGGAGAACTCTGTACTCGAGGGGGAACCTTCTGGTGCCTACTCGCTCGAGTGTGAGCGGACTTGGAATTCAGTCAGGTAGGGATAAGTTCAGGAAAATTGAATAATGAAATGAAAGGATGTACTGGAGGAGGTCCTTGAGATTCTCTCGTGCAACAGAGTCTCTCTCTCTCTCTCTCTCTCTCTCTCTCTCTCTCTCTCTCTCTCTCTCTCTCTCTGGGCATAATGTGAGAATAATCTGAAAAAAAAGGAACCATTAGGCTGTACATACGGGAAACAAGAGGTGCAGTTGAAGGGATTTGAGGAGTCTAATGGTGGTGGTGGTGGTGGATGAAGCAGTAGGTTGGTCGGTTCCTTTGTTGAGAGAGGCAGTGGGTTGATTGTTTGGGTTCTGGGTGAGGGAGGCAGTGGGTTGATTGGTTGGGTTCTGAGTGAGCGAGGCAGTGGGTTGATGGGTTGGGTTCTGGGTGTGCGAGGCAGTGGCCTGACTGGTCGGGTTGTGTGTGGGCGAGGCAGCGAGTCTGTCGGGCCCTTGATGAGAGAGCCAATGGTCAGTTTGGGGGGCCCTTAGGGGAGCGAGGAATTGGGTTGGTTTCTCTCACTGAACAGGATAAAAAAGAATAATGGAAATGCCATAAAATATAAAATAGGCGGGGAAACTACAGAGGGAAAAGAGGCTGTATATAACAGAAAAAAAAAAAGTTTTTCGGTTTCGAAACAAAGTAGTGTTATTACCAGGAGAGAGAGAGAGAGAGACAGAGAGAGAGAGAAACCTATGTACACCCAGCGTAAAAAAGCAAACCTCACGGCTTCGTGTTAGAGCGAGACACTATGACACAAAGGATATAGGAATTCGACCAATGCCTAGGGGTTCTCGTCTCACGTTGGTAGTCCTGCTTTCCTAATATATATATATATATATATATATATATATATATATATATATATATATATATATATATGTATATATATTTTTTTTCTCAAAGTGCGTAAAGCAAAGTATACAATGTCACATCTTTTTCACCTTAAATTTCGAGAGTAATTACTATATAGAGCAGCTGCCATAATTATCAAGGAAGGCGTCTCACGTTCACACTTACTAACCCTACCTACACAGCACGAGTGGTCGTGCTCATTTTGAAATCCACTGGAGTCATCTGTGAAGATACTTATTTTGTTGGGTGTAAATACGAGGAGAGTCTGCCAGATGGTAGATTTATTGTGCAGCGTTTACCAGAGAGAGTGAGTTAGATATCGAATGTACTAATGTTGATAATATATATATATATAGGGGATAGGGGAGAAAGAATACTTCCCACGTATTCCCTGCATGTCGTAGAAGGCGACTAAAAGGGGAGGGAGCGGGAGGCTGGAAATCCTCCCCTCTCGCTTTTTTTTTTTTTTTTAATTTTCCAAAAGAGGGAACAGAGAAGGGGGCCAGGTGAGGATATTCCCTCAAAGGCCCAGTCCTCTGTTCTCAACGCTACCTCGCTAATGCGGGAAATGGCGAATAGTATGAAAAAAAAATATATATATATATATATATATAATATATATATATATATATATATATATATATATATATATATATATATATATATATATATATATATGTATATATATATATATATATCGCTGATGCAAGAGCAAATAGATGCAACTGGTTTTCAACGTAAAAACAACGTTATGAAACTGTATTTTACGTGTGAAATCTGTGATATATTTTCTCATTCCAGTTTTAATAAGAGCTTCCCTATGATATTTCAGTGGGGATATAAAACTCCGAACATATGACAGTGCTGGTGTTCATACAATACCATGGTATCCCATTTTCATGGGTTCTTTTGTCTGATCCAACCCACCTTCCATTGATCTTATTTAGAAAACGCGGATTTGTGGCCAACTCTGTAAAGAAGTTATCAACACAAGGACCATGTTTTATTTGGTTTTGACAGGCTATAGTGTGAATGTTTTTTTTCTTCATTTTCTATAGGCGGTATAGTTTTTCTATTTCTATCTTTTTATATATCATCTGCGGTATTCTGCTACCTTCATGGACAGCGATGTTAAGGGGAAAGGTTATACTCAGTCCTGTATTTTTCGGTCGCCATATTGAAGGAACTATTCTGTACACTTCACATGGAAGTGTGGGGCAGTGTTCTAGCCCAGTACATGGAGGTGTGGGGCAGGGTTCCAGCCCAGTACATGGAGGTGTAGGGCAGGCTTCCAGCCCAGTACATGGAGGTGTGGGGCAGGGTTCCAGCTCAGTACATGGAAGTGCGGGCCAGTGTTCCAGCCCAGTACATGGAGGTGTGGGGCAGTGTTCCAGCCCAGTACATGGAGGTGTGGGGGTGGTGTTCAGCTACAGTACATGGAAGAGACTGGTTGTAAGACCCAGTCCAGTACAATAAGACCAGAAAAATCAAGAGATTCATAAAGATATTTAACTTTAAATTACCATCGCGTGCGAAATCTTTCATTTTTTTTTTTTCCGTACTCGTCTAAATGGCTCGAACGATAGGAAACGAAGGCGAAAAAATATGAAATTCTTCGCTGAATTATCATAAATGCGAGTGTAGGAAACACACGTCTCGCACACCACCCGCCTCTCCAGCACCACACACATCGAAGTCACAACGATCTCACTCTCACTTTATCCCCAAGATGCGACGTCTGTACTGAAGACATTCATCAGCACTTTACCCCTCGTTTGTCCTACGCTCACCCCATCACTACACGTCCTGGTCTGTGGTCCAGTCCCGTCCGGTGGACGTAGCAAGCTTCCTGGTCGCTGCGGATGCATCCACGAGAGAGAGAGAGAGAGAGAGAGAGAGAGAGAGAGAGAGAGAGAGAGAGAGAGAGAGAGAGAGAGGTCCTATGGTATATCATCATATGAATCCACAACTCTCTCTCTCTCTCTCTCTCTCTCTCTCTCTCTCTCTCTCTCTCTCTCTCTCTCTCTCTCTCTCCCTCCCCCACGGGGCTCCTGTATCTCCTTCGAGGCTGCACTCCAAATCAGGAGCAAGATAATGATGGACTCCTTTGGAGTGGAAAGTTCCCCAGCGAGACTGTACTCCTTTCCGTCCACTAATGGTGATTCAAAGTCACCCGAGGGTGACTTTTAACTCGCTGTGTAAACACATGCAGGTGGAGTCAGGCAACACGTGGAGGGCATATATATATATATATATATATATATATATATATATATATATATATATATATTCTATCTGTATATATGAACTACAAAACAGAAGTTTCCTCCATACAATATGTGGCAGTAATCAAATGTGTGGGCCCCCCCACAATCAAACTACCATTCATATCCATTTTCTTCATAAGGCTGACTTAGAAAATGGAACCTCCACAGCACTTATGATATACATCCGCCCCACCTCCCACACACACACACACACACACACACACACACAGACACACACACCCCTCCTGTTCCACTGTCCGTTTAAAAACGAGAGGAGGTTTTGCCCTAGCATGCTGGGTGTGGCAGGATGATTGATCTTTGGGAATGCAGCTTCTGAGCCAGAGAGACGACGCCACCGCGTCGGCGGGAAAGAAACTGGAGGAGGAGGAGGAGGGGAAAGAACAGCTGAGGGAATAATGTGGAGCGACGTGGTTAAGAGAGGAAGGTGGGTGGCTGGCTTGCTGCGTGGGGCTGGCTGGGTCGGAGATCTTACGAGACACCGACGTAGGATCTGTATAGGTCGAAAGGCATAACTTAAAGAGAGAGAGAGAGAGAGAGAGAGAGAGAGAGAGAGAGAGAGAGAGAGAGAGAGAGAGAGAGAATACAAAAAAAGGAATAGTTTAACTGTACCAACTGCGACTCTTAACCATTTGTATTATTATGTTGTACCGTAGTCCATTTAAAAGAGAAAATAAAAATGCATTTCCTCGTTAATGAGCAAAATACAAAGCCATGACCATTTTTATATTTTAGTTACGAGGATTACATCTACATTATCCTTATCAAGCATCCTTTTTTCAGTCAGAAGTACTGCTGCTGCTTTTTATTATTGTTATGATATATATATATATATATATATATATATATATATATATATATATATATATATACATATATATATTCATCTTTAGGAACTTCTAATTCCAAGGGAATCCATTGCATCCTTGGAACTGGTGCAACATTGGAGCTGCAAAAGCGCATGTCACACTTACATTTTAATACTTTGTCATCTTTCGTTTGGCCTTGATTACCGTCTGGGAGTGGAACTAGCAAGGTTCCTGAAGTATTCCAGGTCCAAGTTTTGGGTTTATAGGGTCTTGATCTGTTGACTAAGGCAAGGCGCTGTTGAGGTGTTGCAGGAATCAGCCACCTGATCGTGAATTCTGAGCGACCAATGAGCATCGGAATCTCACGTGTACCCACAATTTCTTGCTTCCGGGCGTGAAACTCGGGACTTTCTCGTTAGAAAGGTAAGAACCAATCATCTTGAAGCATAGGTAGAAGAATTAAAGCGCCTAAAAGCGAAATACCCAAAAAGAAGTGGCAGCCAGGAAGGGTAAAGAAAGAGAAACGTTCTCTCATGATAGCCTGAGGCACATTGAGGTGGGTTGCTGACGCTCACACCGTTGAAAACACCTGCCTTAGTGACAAGATGTACAACGATTTCATCCAGGGAGCTTCATATTCTTGTACCCACAATAAACCATAGCCGTGTATCGTCTCTGAAAATACATTGGGGTGGACAAATGTTTTTTGGTGGATACCGTACGTTTCCCTTATAGAGACTAACAATGTCCATCAAATCTCACCAGTTTATATGTCTGTAAAGTAGACATTAAGGTAAAACTTCATGCTGTTTTAAAGCCACATATTAAGCAAACGTTTCGAGCTTTACATACACCTAGTGTCAGCTTACAGGACTGCAAGCGGAGGGACAAATGCACGTCCATCTCGGTCTTTAATGCTAACTTGGCAAACTAAATTGGTGTTATCTTCTCCTCCCCTCTGGCTCTTGTAACAGCTCCGTCAAGTTCCTCTTTTGGATCCCGTGAGAAGCTCTGTAATTTTACGTCATCAACGATAAACTGTCGCTTAAATGGGTCCAATCATGCCTCACACGGAACGACCCAACTTCCGCTGAAAACTTCGTCATGCACGGACACCCGTTTTCTGAAGTTTGTCTCCGTTTTCTAGACATCCTTGATGTTCTTATCCTGCACGCTCTCGAGAAGCCAAAAATTCCGGCGCACAAATTTACGAAGACTTTAGCGCTGTTTACCCAACGAGAATAGTGACCCCACTAACTTTTCAAAACTGAGAACGTCAGAATCTTCCACAGTGTGTCGCTGCGATGGAAGAGCAGTGGTTCTGAGGAAGAAAATGGGACTTCATCGTAGAAAATATAATATGCAACTCGAGAATATATATATATATATATATATATATATATATATATATATATATATATATATATATATATATATATATATATATATATCCCTGGGGATAGGGGATTAAGAATACTTCCCACGTATTCCCTGCGTGTCGTAGAAGGCGACTAAAAGGGGAGGGAGCGGGGGCCTGGAAATCCTCCCCTCTCTTTTTTTTTTTTTTTTTAATTTTCCAAAAGAAGGAACAGAGGGGGCCAGGTGAGGATATTCCAAAAAAGGCCCAGTCCTCTGTTCTTACCGCTACCTCGCTAACGTGGGAAATGGCGAATAGTTTAAAAGAAAAGAAAGAATATATATATATATATATATATATATATATATATATATATATATATATATATATATATATATATATATATATATATGTATATATAAAGGCGTGTGAAGAAGCTGTTATTATTATTATTATTATTATTATTATTATTATATTAACTAGTTAGCGACTCCTGAGAACAGCGAAAGGCTATTGATCAAGGCAACTGCAAATATCAACTTGGAGGCTAAGTATAGTAGTTACCCCAAAAACACAGAATTTGTACGACGCATACAACTCAGAACGGTTGGCTTATAAATTGGCCAAAAATGTAGGTCAAGGGATCACGACCTGTGGAGACGATACAGTCATAAGCCAGGAACGGCTGTAAGTAATGGGTGGCAGTAGTTACGAAATACTTCGGACAGGTCAGGCAATTAGTGGCTGTGGGCTATTCTCATCATAAGACCTGACATGATGGAAAAGAACATATCGTGCATGTGGTAAGGGTCATTCACATCGTGTGGTAAGGGCCTTGCTAATCTCATCACAGTCCCCTGTTATACGATGGAGAAAGAACACGGCTCCGCTCTTACCCTCAGGTTATTGTGCCGAAAACCAGAGAGAGAGAGAGAGAGAGAGAGAGAGAGAGAGAGAGAGAGAGAGAGAGAGAGAGAGAGAGAGAGAACGAACGACTGACAAAATACTTCCCGGAAATCTGAGGGTTTCATGCATAACTTCCCTCTCCATCAAGATGTCAAAGGTTCACCAGCGTTCAACCTCGGTGCAATACACATCCGCTTCTGGCTCGTACCACAAGTGCCTCCAGGTGAATGACACACACAGCATATCAACCATCACAATAATGTCCACCCCATCTCTCTATAACTGGAGGAAGAGGTGGATACTTCACGTCCAACGAACGAAGATGGAGCGGTACGTAATCCGTCTCAAAAGGCTTTTAAAGAGTGGGTGGAGGAGTGGGTGGAGAGGAGTGGGGTGGGTGCGGAGTGTATATACAATAAGCGTGTGGGCACACGACATGAGGAGGAGAGGCCGTCTTCAGTTCGAACCCCGACGCAGTCACGACGGACAAGAGGCGACGGGGCAATTTGCTATTATTTAAGTAGACTTTAAGGATGAGGAAAGGAAATGCAGAACATTGTTACAAATGGAACGGAAAGGAACTTAGACAGGAGTGTGGAGGGTATGAATAACACCAAGTGAGAATGATCTCTCACCGCCAGTGTTCAGTCCCTATCTAGAGTCTTGTCTGTTGAGAAAACATGATTTCGCACCATAATATAGATAGACAGATAGGTAGATAGATAAATAAACAGAAAGATACAGATAGAGATAGACATAGATAGATAGATAGATAATAAATAAACAGATAGAAAGATACAGATAGAGATAGATAGATAGATAGAGAGAGAGAGAGAGAGAGAGAGAGAGAGAGAGAGAGAGAAAAGCAAAATCAAACATAGTCTTAATTTTAGATACACAAACACGGCGTGTAAACCCACATACAAAAGCGCTCAACAATTTTCATCCTTGAATAATTCCCTTTGCCGGAATACATATATCTATATACATATATATCTTTGCCAACCTTGCCCACACACAATATCACAAGACCATTACTTCTCAGAACACGACATTTTATGTATACATTCTTATGTATACATGACCACATTTTATGTATTCATTCTTATGTACAATCCATGCCATATCCTTCTAAAGAAATTGACATTCATCTTTTTTTCTTTTTTTGCTTCTTTTCAGCAAAATTTCAAAAATTCCAGACTAAAAGCTGTCAACATCAAAGCAAATTTGTTATATATAATTTGGCGGATGATAGAAAACGCTGACGCTAAAATACAACTTCACTGAAGATTAGTTTTGTGTTTACGTGTGTGTTTGTGTGTGTGTGTTTGTGTGTGTGTTTGTGTGTGTGTTTGTAGTGTGGGTGTGTGTGTGTGTGTGTGGGTGTGTGTGTGTGTGTGTGTGTGTGTGTGTGTGTGTAGCATAGCAAAACTTTCTAAACCATCATATACTTTTTTTTCTCCCTTAGCGCGTGTGGGACGGAGTCCACCAAAACTCATATATCTGGAAAGTTGACCAACAACTGGCTGCTGGTATTAATCTCCATTAAAGATTAATTGTTACTTCCCTCCGTTGTTCCATGAATCAAGCTTTATTGCCAGGCTCTGCTGACATTCTGTTAATGGAATGGTCCTAGTTTATAAGACCTCTTCATGCAAACCCCCCTCCTCTCTCTCTCTCTCTCTCTCTCTCTCGTCTCCCTGGGTCATGAAAACGTGCATTAAATCTAGAGCAAAAGAACAATCTGCTTTGGAATTCGTCCTCTGCTGTCCACTAGTCTCAAGCTTTATACCCGAGTTTTCTATATCTATACCGAGGTCACTTTATCTATCCTAAAGGATCTATACCAAAGTTCACTGAAGCTAGACTATAGGATCTATACTAAGGTCACTCTATCTATACTAAGGATCTATACAAAGGCCTCTGTATCTGTACGAGACGATATACTAGGGGATCAATAACAAGGTCACTATATCTATACTAAGAAATCTATTATACCAAGACTATTGTATCTGTACGAGGAGATCTACACCAAAGTAACGATTTCTATACTAAGAAATCTAATACCATTCATCTTGTAATAGGGGGATAATCAGGCCTTCTAATGCTCTTAAGAAATAACATTGTCTCGAGAAAGAGCAGGTAAAATCTAGTTAGGGAGAGCGAGACGTGTGAATCAAGTGTCTTGTGTGAGATAGAGAGAGACTGTTCGTTTGTGGACTGAAAACCAGCTGAAGCCCACATGTGGGCAAGGTAGAAAGAAAAGGCAGCCACCTGGGCCAACGGAGTGAAACTTGACAGCCAGTGTAGTGTAGGCTCACCGCGCATCCGTCGCTCATTTTTCCGATACCAAAGCGGATAGTACCGGTAACATACCTCCCTGGTCGATGGCTGCCTACAGAGAGAGAGAGAAAGAGAGAGAGAGAGAGAGAGAGAGAGAGAGAGAGAGAGAGAGAGAGAGAGAGAGAGAGAGAGAGAGAGAGCTAGTTTTCACAAGCTAATGCATATCATTATATTCATCCTGTTAATTATCCTCTGTTCGTGTTGTCTACTAATCTACTTAACGCAAGAACATCTTCCACAATCATAATTAAAGTACACTTAAGAGTATGTGAAGTACTCATCATTAAAGAATAAAAACGATTTATGTTACGTTAAACGTTGAGATAATTTCAAATTAAGATTTTTTGTGTCAGTACAATGATATTAAAATTTTAATGAATCCATATGAAAGAACCAATAATTCCTAAATATTTTAATATTTGAGTTAAAAAGAAGCGGATCTTGTCAAGTATTTTAGGTTTCTATGAATTAACATTTTTTCATGTTTGACAGAAAAAGGAAATACATTCTTTTTTATCAAAATCAGAATGATTTTGAACATGTATTTCGTCGTTTCCTGTACTTACTATAACATTAAGCGGAGAGTCTGTTCCCTTTATATTAGTAGTTGATTCATACTCACAATATACTATATTTTTTTTCTGCGATTACAATCCGTCAGTATTGACTTTTACACTTCATCAAAAACCTTACCAAGGGTGTAATTAAGAGATGGTTTAACCCCATCACTGATGCAAACTTGGGCAAACTCGTTTAAACTCAGTTTTCTTCACCCTATCTCTTCCAGTGTTGTCTCATATTCTAACCACCCTCCGTTACTCCAAGATTTCGTCTGGGGGGCTTGGCGAAGTCTGCAAAGTTATGCGATGCGAAGGGGGTGACTTTTTTCCCCCCAAGACCGCGTTGTGGTCTTGCATCTTCTTTAAGGATCTTCTGACTGTTTCCAGGCGCATGGAATGTGTCATTTAGTTAACTTTTCCTCGGTGCCGTTGACTGGAAGGTGTCCATAAATTTGGTATGCTGGCAGAGTCCTCAACCAAAGGAGAAGAGGGAGGGAGTTTGTAAGCTTTTCACTCTTTAAAAATTCCAGAGGTCCAGACCGATCGAGCTTCCAGCGTCAGTGGTGGCTACATTACTTACGTTAGCTTTTAATACTAAAATTCAATGATTAGTCTATTAGACTGAGTTTCCACTAAGCTCCTGTTTCGTATCATTTGTTGATCTTAAGAAGGCATATGATAAGGTTGATAGAGATGCCTCACGGAAGGTCGTAAGCATTATGGTGTAGGAGGAAAGCTGCTAAAAACAGTGAGGTAGTGAGAAGTTTGCATCAATGATGGGATATTACTGATGGGTCGTAAATCAGTGGTATGCGATCCTTTGCGAGTGGTACACGGGTTATCTGCCATGCCTTCACTTTGTGTACCACCTTGCATCTAAAATCTCAGTTTAACACAAGAGGACACTTCGAACTTGAATAAATCTTAGTTTATGTCATCACTATAAGCATAAATATCTCCAACATTTCTTGATATGATAATACACTCATATTCCTGTATATTTATAAGTAGAACTTGTAAGACCTAACACCCAGTACCGTCTGTACATATCTCGTGTACCGCTCGTGGTACATATAACCCTGGTTAGGAGCTATGGTATTAGCATGACATACATAGAAAAAATATCATTTTTAGGTTTAAACTTTCAAAGGTCAAAATATTTCATCTGTTGACTCTAGTGTATTGTGATGATGTTTATTCATTTTTCTTCTTATTCGCTGTTATTTACATTAAGGGATGAAGTCCTCAACGTTTTCTATCACTTAAAATACAATATTTTTATTTCATTTTTTCCGGAATAGAAATTTAGGGACGTGATGTCTATGGCATTTTTTTTTCCTTTTTTTGTGGGGGAAAACATTTCAATGCCAGACTATAATAGGGAGAACCGGCCACTCTGTTGTTTTCATTTCATTACATTGTTTCCGCAGCCATCCCTCCTCTCTCTCTCTCTCTCTCTCTCTCTCTCTCTCTCTCTCTCTCTCTCTCTCTCTCTCTCTCTCCCCATAAGGAAACATTGTCAAGCGTCACATAAGTAAGACAAACAACAGTGGATCTCCCTAACCCTTCAGGTATCCCCCGTCAGGACACATCCCCTCTGTTCCTGCAGTGTAACCAGGAACACGGCTTGCTATCTCTCCTATATGTACCTGATCATGTGTGTGTGTGTGTGCGTGTGACACGTACAGCGCCTGACGTCATTAAGTGAGGCTTAGGTGGAGGGTCAAGTGGGAAATGTGACCACTAAAGGGAAGTGTGTTGGGTGACCAAAGCCATGGTTTCAGGTCAGATGTTAGCTCATAACTAACTGACGATTCCTTCCATTATGGAAGGATTTGATTCATACATAGCTAGACTGATGCTGAGATTATCATGAAAAGCTGTTTAATAATGCTGGATCCTATGATACTTCCATCTATAATTGAACCGACAGGATGCAATATTTCGAGCGTTGTGCCAGTCAGTATAAGCGGCTGGCTGAAGCCTCACTTATGTATGAAGAGCGCGTTTAATTCCTGGAGATTCTTATAGATCTTATTCCTCATGTTGGTATTGATTCTGTGGCCCAGATCATGTTGTTCGGACTATCAACTTCTGTTATAAAGCTCCGAAATAATGACATGTTTAATGTAATTCGTAAAATATGATTATGTAATATCGAGCGAGTGTCTTCATTATGACATTGTCTTTGATGTTTTGTCCCTATTAGTTTTCTATTTTTGCTTCTTGTCCGGACTATTGTAATACACTGTCGATCATCATCATTAGCTGTTGCCCTTAATTGGAAGGGTAAAACCATCGTGGATGTTAATGATGTCTTCCCTATTAATAGCTACACTTCCCTCTAAGAAGCCGTATTTCCTTACTGGGTCATAACCCGTCGCTAGCCTCAAACTTAGCCATTAATTCTGCAAACAAACTACGACGAACTGTGTGTGTGTGTGTGTGTGTGTGTAACTCCAGATATGTCTTGGAATAGCGAGGGTAGGTAACAACAGCAAGAGTATTTCTCAAGGTTATGTTACAACAGAGAGTATTTCCCAAGGTTATGTTACAACAGAGAGTATTTCCCAAGGTTATGTTACAACAGAGAGTATTTCCCAAGGTTATGTAACAACAGCAAGAGTATTTCCCAAGGTTATGTTACAACATCAAGAGTATTTCCCAAGGTTATGTAACAACATCAAGAGTATTCCCAGTTCTTTATGATACAAGAGATAATCAAGTATCTCTTGTATAGATATCTGGCACGCAGAGATAACTGGCTCCAACATCTGTGATCCTTCTTATTTTCCATCTTTACATCCCCCCCCCCAAAAAAAAAAAGAAACCTTCCTCTCCCCCATCCACCCAAAAAAAGACTCACTGACCTAAGAAGAAATGATGGTATCTTAAGCGCGAAGTCCCCCATACCAGTGATAGTCAACTCTGCCTCGTAGCTCATCACACAAAGTATCATTTTCCCTGCAGGATATTACCGTTGTATAATACCATTATTATGCTTAATATAGCAATGGCCTACAGCTAATGATGACTTCGCCCTGAATATTCATCAGCTCAGTTCTCCGAATTTCACTGTTTATAGATGAAGCCATTTAGGTATATGTATATATATATATATATATATATATATATATATATATATATATATATATATATATATATATATATATATATATATGTGTGTGTGTGTGTGTGTGTGTGTGTGTGTGTGTGCGTCATAACTAGCAATACTAACTCTCTGTCTCTCTCCTTTTCTCTCCCCCTCCCTCCCTCCCTCTCTCCCCCGTGCACGACGGCCTCCAGGTACGACCACGCGTTGCACGGCGACCAGCACGAGCTGACGCCGTACTTCCAAGACTACGAGAACGCCACCAACATCACGGCACAGCTGGGCTCCACAGCCTATCTGAACTGCAGGGTCAACAGACTCAGGGACAAGACGGTAGGGACGAATCAACCCTTGTCGCTACATAGGATTATCTCTCGTACTGTTATTCAGGCGAGGGAGATGTGGTATAATGTCCCATCATTAAATACTCAGACGCATCTATTTGATTTTTACATGTAACTTGATGAATCTATCGTCTGATGATAGATAAATATATATATATATATATATATATATATATATATATATATATATATATATATATATATATATATATATATATTTTTTTTTTTTTTTTTTTTTTTTTTATACTTTGTCGCTGTCTCCCGCGTTTGCGAGGTAGCGCAAGGAAACAGACGAAAGAAATGGCCCAACCCCCCCCCCATACACATGTACATACACACGTCCACACACGCAAATATACATACCTACACAGCTTTCCATGGTTTACCCCAGACGCTTCACATGCCTTGATTCAATCCACTGACAGCACGTCAACCCCTGTATACCACATCGCTCCAATTCACTCTATTCCTTGCCCTCCTTTCACCCTCCTGCATGTTCAGGCCCCGATCACACAAAATCTTTTTCACTCCATCTTTCCACCTCCAATTTGGTCTCCCTCTTCTCCTCGTTCCCTCCACCTCCGACACATATATCCTCTTGGTCAATCTTTCCTCACTCATTCTCTCCATGTGCCCAAACCATTTCAAAACACCCTCTTCTGCTCTCTCAACCACGCTCTTTTTATTTCCACACATCTCTCTTACCCTTACGTTACTTACTCGATCAAACCACCTCACACCACACATTTTCCTCAAACATCTCATTTCCAGCACATCCATCCTCCTGCGCACATCTCTATCCATAGCCCACGCCTCGCAACCATACATATATATATATAATCACATATTCCTCTTTATGTAATTCTGTTTAGCTCAGATGTTGTTTACAGATGAAGTTGGCTGAAGTAAATGTTTCCAGCTTAGAGTATATGTATATCTATCTATTTATCTATTTATCCCCACAGGTGTCCTGGGTACGACGAGACGGAGATAAGATAAAGCTTCTTACGTGGGGTCTTCATACATACAGCAATGACGCAAGGTAGGGAGAGAGAGAGAGAGAGAGAGAGAGAGAGAGAGAGAGAGAGAGAGAGAGAGAGAGAGAGAGAGAGAGAGAGAGTCATAAGCCATATGACATGTGGTCATAAGGGCGATTACGTCGAGGGCGGTGGGTGTGCGTGTATGGGTGGGTGTGGGTAGACACACCCTTGCATCACAGCTCCACCTGGAGCTTCTGCAGAGGAATATGATGGTAAATTTCAGCCGAGGAAATATACGAAACTTTTGCCATTGCGAGCCCTCTGGTTGGCGCAACTTCCACGCCCCCCCCCCCCCCGCCCGCGATGGGAAGTTGCATCTATTTGTGTCTGTTTAAACCCCCTAGTTACACCGGCTGCGTCATGACGAGATCATAATGATTCATCAGCAGTGATGGAATGTTATTTATCCATTAGATTTAATGAGTTTACCAAAGGAAAACATTCTATATTTTAGGTACCCATTTGGCTGATTTATCTTTTTTTTTTTCCACCCAATTAATACTTTTCTGTAATTCGTGAGCTTAAAAACTTTTCTGATCATCGAAGCCCGGCAATTAGTTACCACTGGAAAACAAATCCATTTTAAAGATAGAGAAAAAAAAATAGAGTTAATTCATTATCGGATAACTTTATACTCCAAACGGGGAAAAAACCGAAACCTTAAAAATTTATGGAAAAAAAAACGGGAAACCTTAAAATTGATGCTATTTTGTTTTCCAGAAAATGGGTGGATAAACGCTGGTTTTAAATGTGTTTTCGTATTTCCCAGATACTCGCTGAACTTCGAGCACCCTAACAACTGGAAACTTCAGATCAAGTACACTCAGAGGCGCGACCAAGGTAGCTATGAGTGCCAGGTCTCCACTCACCCTCCAAAGGTTCTCTCAGTTCGACTCAACATTGTGGGTAAGTTCTGTCAGGGCTCCTCTCATTTCCAATCTCATCATTGTGGGTAAGTTGTGTTTTTACTCCAAAATCACTCGATAAGTCATTTGAAGCTTCAAATTACCTCGACAGAGGTAACTCCTTTCTACTCTCAAGGCTCTTTTTGATCGACTCAACTGAATGGTTAATTTCTGCATGCTTATGGAGATTATTGGCTAAGTGCTTGACATACCTAAGCTCAAATTACTGTTGTATGTTGGTCCTTAGATCCAAGTTGCTCAATATATTTGCTGAGGGTTTTTGTTTATGGTTTAGTTTTTCTCTATTCATTTAGTTGTCGTCATTAAGTTTCGATGAGAAATACGCGTAAATGGAGCTGCTTTTCTTTAATATGTTTTAAGAATCCAACCTAAATTGCAATTTGTGCAAAGAAAACAAAAATAATCAAAAGCTTTGAATTGTCAGAAATGTAAAACAACAGTTTGATCAAGGCTGTCATAAAAAAGGTATACATGCCATTATGCAAAATGTACACAAGTAGCGAGTGTACATAAGACGCAGTTAAAGTCTCAAGGAAACGGAAAAGGCTTGACTTCGTATATTCCGTTCCCTTGTAGTTTTACCTGCATATGATATTATGCATTCAGGAATATTCAATTTTCGTTTTATATTTGTACGTCTAGAAATAAGTTTCTTATCACCATGTAAACCTGATCTACCTATCTGCAACGAATGATAAACCTTATCTATAGTTCTATGCTCTTGGTTTATCTTATAGTTAATAATGAGCCTGTTTGCTTTCCTATATACACTCTCTACAAATATTTAGTATTTCTATTATGAAATATTTCTTAACCACTCTATTCTCTGTATCTGGGTGATGTTAATATCGTGTTCTGTCTGCATTTCTTCGACCCACTGATGTATATCAAATGCAAGATACAATAGATTCAGCAGCCTAGATACACTAGATTTTGTTTCATATGAAAGATTAAATGTAATACCTTGTTTTGGGTACAAATTTATACTTATTAAAGACTGGATTAAATTTCCTGTTGAAGAGACTTGTATGTTCTGAGTAGGTAAGATTTTTTTTTTCAAAAAATAATACTTTATTAGAAATTTTGCTCGAAAGTAAGGGTAAATCCACTTTCCTCTCTTAAAGTGTCTCTCTCTTTGTCTGTATATCAACCTTTCTACCTCTTAATCTATCCTGTCTCTAGCTCTACATTTGGTTTTCTTTTCATTTTACACTGCCTTTTCCCCTTTCTGGTTGTCTCTTCAGTTTTCCACCTCTCTAACTGTCTTTCACTCTTGTATGAATTAAAGAAAAAAAATTCACTCACCTCCAAACAGTAGCTACTGGTCTTTATCTTACTCTTCATACACTCTACACTATGATACTCCCAGGGATGTCCTACAATCCCGTAGAAAGCAAGGCACTTCGAGACAGACCAGATAAGGCAGTGAAAGTGCAAAGCCCACCCCTACCATGGGTCGTTCTTTTTTTTTGGGGGGGGGGGGATGAGGAAGCGGAAGTCGTTGGCAAAGGATTATAGCCCTGCCATGGCCTCCCGTGGGGATGGCGCTACATCGGCTACAGCTTTCTACATCGGTGATTCTACGAACGGGTCATTTAGCCGGCAAGTATGTTATGCGGTACCACGAGTTTTGCTGGAGACTGGGCAGTAACGAAGAACTTCTTTTGTCCTTGCCTGTCTCTCTTCTTTTCCAGCAGGATTGTCTTTCTAACCTCGGGTTTGTGTACGTTCATAATAATGATAATGATAATAATAATAATAATGATAATAATAATGATAATAATATCAATAACAATGATGATAATAATAATGACACTACTACTACTAATAATAATAATAATGATAATAATTAATAATAATAATAACAATAATAATAATGATAATCAGATTAATAATAATAATCATGATAATAGAGATTGTAGTAAAGTATAAGAGAAAACTGACAGCATTCAATGCGGGACAACAGCAACTTTACCTAACATGTCGTGTGGGGCAAAACAAGTCGCCTCGCTCATCAGGAAGTAATCTGGTTTCCTCAGCCTTTGCTTTGATTCCCTGGCCTGATCATTATATAAGACTTCCTCATCATAAGTAGGAGCTTCTATTTATAAGACTTTCTTTATATGAAAGGCTAATCACTCTAGTTAGTCGTATTTCATAGTTTCGATCGCAAAAAAAAAGAGAAAAATATCTGCCTTAATTTTACATCATCTGTCAAAGCATTACCGCAAGTTTTAACGTTAGCTCGACTGGTTAATTGGTCAATTATTTTGGCTTTAAGTTCCATCGATTACCAGGGTCATGAAGACCATCAACGTCACCAATCGAAAAGAAAAATGAATGCCTTTTCAGGTGTTCAAGATAATTCCAAGAATACGTTGTCTTCCACAGAAGAATTTCCAGGAAGGAAGAGTCAGCTACAAGGGATCGAAGACTTTGTTCTTATCACCGTATCTTATTTACCACGTTGGGAGGGAGTGGTGTAAACAAGTTTATGTTTGGGCCATTATTGGCTTGGAAGAGCCCCGGGATAAAGATAACGAATGAAAAGCACGGAAGGAGGCTTTGTGGGAAACACTTTACGATAGCATGAAGATGAATAGAATTAAACATAATAGGGCAATAAATAGAATGCTCGAAGAAAACGGAGATGCGTGAAGGAAACCAGATACATGAGGGAAGACGGAGACATATGAGGGAAAACGGAATAGGTGACGAAAGTGTATACAACCCTCTTATCCACTGGCTTCATGAAAAGTGGTCAGTATTAACGGTATGAGAATGTAAGCTTGAGATGTGAGGTTCGTGTCGATTGCCCTAGATAAGTCAGATGGGTCGGACACAAATGGAAGCTGAAGCGGGAGTTGAGTGACAAGATCTGTTCGAGAATAAGTTTCGAAGGCCGTGTTCAGCCCGTAATAGCGACTTCCTTACTTTAACATTAAGCAAGACGCGACACGAAGGATCGATATTTATAGATTAATTGATTCTCGAAGGACGTAAAAAGTAGTGGAGGACAAAATCCGTTGTTCTTTGAAATTGATAAATTAGTCATTTCCTCGTTCAGTAATTAATGGTTATCGTCAGATCACCGACAATGCATGTATAGATATGTGATTACAAAAAAAAATTCTGTTTCCAAAAAAATCCTAAAAACTCGAATTTCTATTCCATTCAAGCTATTGTATTTTTTAGATATTCAAAATTTAGAATTTGAAATGAATGTCAGTTATCACGAATATAATCAAGGAAATATATTTTTGATCTTAACATTCTTTTCGGAAAGTCTATAAGTAATGACCTGTAGTTAGTTAAGGCACCGTGAGTTTAATCAATGAATTTTCTAATTCTCCAATAAATGGTTTTGGAGAAGCTAACGAGTCATTAGCATTTTTGCGACCGAAAACTTTACATGGAACCCAACAATTCAGCATATATAAAAAGAAAAAAAATTGAAACGCATGGTTTACCCGCATCCATTTTCTATAGAAAATGTAAAATTTTGGTGTTGAATGAATATTAATCATATGTACGTGGAGTGAGGGGTATTTGAACCCTTCTGAGATATTCATTCACCCTTATAATTCCATCTATAAACCTTTAGAAGAGAAATATAATTTATGGTATCCGCTGATGTAATTTTGTCTACAATAGTAAATACTTCAGAAAACAAATGAACAACGTTAAATAAGCTCAAAATATTCTTTTTCTATTGAAACAGTCACCTTCCTTCATTTGTTTTTGTATTCTATTCACTCCCCCCTCAAAAAAAAAAAAAAAAAATAGCCTCTCTCAAGAAGCACTAAAGCCCTTGCAAGAAAAAGAAAATGAATACATGAAATAAAAAAGCGCACCTGATCTCCTACAAAGAAGCATTTCAGCCCCTTTAAAGACATTTTTCAACCCTCCAAAGACATTTTTCAACCCTCCAAAGAAGTGTCAGTAAACTTTTCAAAGAACGATCTCAGTCTCTCGAAAGGATTTTTTTTTTTTTCTTTAGCCCCTCTGAAAGAATTCTTTGAACCTCTTCACAGAAGCAATTTTTTTCACTCCAAAGAAAAAAAAAAAAAAAAGGTCTCTCCAAAGAAGCACCTCGGTCTCTTCAAAGAATTTTTGCAGCTTCTCCACAGAAGCGCTGGAGAGAGAGAGAGAGAGAGAGAGAGAGAGAGAGAGAGAGAGAGAGAGAGAGAGAGAGAGAGAGGGTGATCTCGTCCTCTCCAAAACAGTAGGGAGCGCAGCTCCTTTCTGGGAGGAGGAGGAGGAGGAGGTATATTCCTCTCCACCCTCCTCAAAAGGGTAGCTCACTGGTGGTGTCCTCCTCAGCAGGCAGTGCAGACCCACTTGGGGTGTGAGGAGATGGGGAGGAGGAAGAAGGGAGTGTGGGAGTGGGGATGAGGAGGGAGAGGAGGAAGAAGGGAGTGGGGGAGAGAGAGGGAGAGAGAGAAACAGATTGCCTCACTAACTTCAGCTCTTCGCCATCTTTAGCCTCCGCCACGGCACACAGGCCGAGTTTTTCATGCAAGGGTTATTTTCCGGGCGTCTGTCCCTCTCTCCCTCTTGGCCCCTCGCCAGTCTAGCTAGCCGAATACCACACGCGACGGGGAATCAATAACCCCCGTCCAGAGAGGGGGAGGGAGGGAGAGAGTCCTGCTCCTGCACTCTTCTCGCTCACGCAGGAGCAATCCATGCACGCCTGACTCTCATGCTGCCCCCCCTGCTGCTGGCCGAGCTCCCACCACCACAACCACAAACCACAAACCACAACCGCTAGAAATTCCAAAGTCTCTATATTCGGCTAGAAATAAATACAGGACGGGGTTGGAAAAAAAAAAAAGTTCATTCCTGGGGTGTTTTAGTTGATGATTGACAGAGGATTCCGGGGTTTTTGTGAACTGAAAGCAAACTCATGACTTTTCATGCTCAATGGATGGTTGACTTTGCCACTATGGGGTTGGGGGAGGAGGAGGAGGAGGGTGTGGTGTGTGGGTGAGAAGGGGAGGGTGGGGGTGTGTGTGTGGAGGGGTTAAGTCCCTCCAGTCGTGGTTGATCGCTGGACTTTTGGACTTTTAACTTATAATGAAATGAATATTCATGTCGTTACCGTTATAATAAAAAAGAGAGGATGATGTTTGAAGGTACAGTGCTTAATGAAATGTATATTCATGGAACCAGTTCGTGTCAGGTGACGTTAGAGTCTTAGGTTTTTGTGATGTGGTGAGTAACGGGTTTCATCGTCACAACATCCAATGAACCATATCTTACCTCACCAGCAGTGTGGGTTAGGGTAGTCTCCTACCACCCTCCTGTATTCTTCAAGCACTTCTAGACACTCCACATTGCATACACACCTCTTCACCATTTATCCTCTGCTATCATTCTGCATTATTCTTGGTCGTCTTCCTCCTCCTCCTCCTCTTTTCTTCTTCTATCTCATCCATATTCACACTCCTCGTTGCCCTAACCACATCCACTCTTTTCGGCAAGTCCAAAACGAACATTTTCACCACTCTCTCCCTCACTTTTCCTACCACAGCACCAATTCCATGGTTGAGTATAACGTCCATAAACTGAACTATATCTTCTCTTTCTTTAGCAAGCTTCTTAACCTCAAGAAATATATTTACACACTTCTGGACTCACAATATACGTCACTATGTTGATTGTGAGCTCATACTTCACTCTCGTGTGAGTGGGTAACCAACACTGTGTTCCAGGACGCTCCGCCACACTCCTCCAAATTGACATCCGCACCTGTCATGGCTTTTCTAAGACTATTAGAAACTTTCCCAAACAGTCAGGACCATGACAGATACTTTGGTATCCATTCCTCCACACTCAACACGAATGTTCCCTTGACATCCATTCCTCCACACTGAACACGAATGCTCCCTTGACATCCATTCCTCCACACTCAACACGAATGCTCCCCTGACATCCATTCCTCCACACTGAACACGAATGCTCCCTTAGCATCCATTCCTCCACACTGAACACGAATGTTCCCTTGACATCCATTCGTCCACACTCAACACGAATGCTCCCTTGACATCCATTCCTCCACACTGAACACGAATGCTCCCTTGACATCCATTCCTCCACACTCAACACGAATGCTACCTTAATCACCATCCAATGTCATCCAACATCATAACTTCTTTTTTTTTTAACCATCATTTTTTCCTCGTATTAGCTCCCAATCCCAACTTCCTCTTTTCACTTGATGAAGGGTTCTCACACTACCCTGTAACCCTGCCGTTGTCCTTACTATTAAAACTAGTGTCTTTTGCACACAAGAACATGAAAGTTCTTTCCTTTTTAAGCCCTTTTTCCTATCCTCCTGACAATTAGCTTCTCACGACCTCCACCACAACTGTCTATACAAATTACGAAACACAAAAATGGGAAAGTCACAGTGTATCTGTCCATTTTCTTAGTTTCTTTTCGAAACCTCTCAAGCCACGTCTCAATTCGTCCTCTCATAACGTTCTGTACACTTTCTGTGTCAAGACTTCGACTACTTTCATCAAGTCACACCTCCAGTCCACTTATTCTAGATGCGTCCCACAGCGAATTCTCATCAATTCGGCCGTGTGTTTTTTTTCGACTTTATTCAAATTTATACAGGGTACGGACACGCTCTTTTCATTGTTCTAACACGCCCACTCGTGTCTTGGTTAGAATTAATGTGTGATTCAAGTAGTTCTACCCTTTTCCAGGACCCTCCTCGCGTTCCACACTCGTAGTCCTTTAACTCCCGTACAAGTAATGATCATAATTAATTTCACGGGATGAATCCTCCTCCTCCTCCTCCCTCCCTGCGTTCTATATATCTAGTCTTGCACAAAATTAGATTTGCATCATGCTCTTTCGAGGTTATATTCCTCACACCAGGTCCTCAAGTATGCAACTCAGACGAGAAAGCCTTGAAGATATTTCGTTCTACATGCACTGCAGGTACCTTGCGGTATTACACCTTCGCTCTCGTCTTTAATGTCTGCTTGATGCACAAACCTCTTTGGGTATTCAAGCATACCTCTCCATCTACCTTTTCTTGAGCAAGCAAAGGTAATGTAGCATTCCCTGTATCCCCAGCTCATCAGAAAGTCTTTCAATGCGACCTTTCCCTATTAAAAATACATTAACGAAATTTCATGGTAATTTATCATATAAATCACGTCATTTTCACATCATTGTCTCGTCTAAACTTTGCACAGTATATGTTTTATGTAATTCATTCATTATATCCAGTTTCTGGTTTTATTCTTGTACTCTTATCTACTGTACTTAATTCTCTCTGCTGTTCCTCATAGGTTCTGATTCCTTTTTTCTTCTGTTCTTTTCCTTCCTGTGTTCGTCGCTGGCCAGCCTCGCCTCTAAAACCTTTTCGGGTGGAGCTGGGTCATTTGAAGCGCCTCCTGGTCCGCCCAGGTGGTGCGCCGCCCCCCCCCCCGCCCCCCCTTTTCATTTACCCTTTTCCTCCATGCCATCCCATCACCCCTTAATACCCTCTTCCTATGCCTGGAAAATTTTCTACTGGGTTCACAACACTGGTAATTTTTTTTCTCTCCCCACAGGTAAGTCACTTTCTCCTGTACTCTACATTCACTCAGATTTACTCAATTTTATGTCCGGTTCTCTGAGTGCAATCTCCTCATATTCTCTCATATTCTCTCAATCTCCAGGTATCGATCATATCTCTCATCACTCACTTTCTAATGTTTTTTTTTCCTCTCTGAATTTCTTAACCATTTCTGATTTTTTTTATTGTTCATCGTCGAAAACCTCCTAAAATCCTGTTCATACACCAGCGGCCTCTCCTCCCCCTATTCCCGATCATACACTGTGAATATTTGACGCTGACTAACAACACGTGGCTTTGAATATACGGGGATCGGGTCATGAATGAACCAGTAATTAGTAATCAGATGAACCAGTCATAAGTAATGGAGTAATCCATATAACCCTTCCATGAGCTTACACTGTTGACTTCATCTCCATAACCCACATTGTATTTCATCACTTTCCCCTCCAACATAGTTAATGCATCCGTACGTTTCACGACATTTGACAGTCGAGTCATAGATTTACCATCATTTTGCTTCACACAGCTTGGTCGAAGTACTTCAAAAGGCCATTGTCTATATATACCCTACGTTAGTCCTCTGTTGGTGTATACATCGCTGTCATCTTCAAGTTGGTGTATCTCATCTTTGTTGTCATCCACATTGATGAATTTACAGTCGTAGGTGCAATTCCATTTCTGTAAATAGTCGCTTCTTCGTGTGCCTCCCTTCATCTTCTCATGTGTCCTTTCCATCTCTCTATCCTCTCTTTCTCTCTTCTTCCCCCCCCCTCCTTCCTTTACCCACTTTGTCTTGCTCGTGTTTATTACATCCAAATTACTTTCTCACAAGCACTTTGCAAAATTTAATCTCCGTCCCAAATTTAATCATGCCTCTGACATTCTGCACACGCTTCCTGAGTGGTAACTATTTTTTTCCCCTCTCGTGATTCTTATCCTTTTCGTTGTTTGTGTCACCTTAGCATACCTTTCTGCGGGAGGAAAAAAAAAGAAAAACCACATCCCAGGCTGCCTCTTTGCTTGGCGCGTGTGATCCACTGCCGAAATCATGAAGGAAAACCCACAGCGAGGGTATTCACACAGGCTCAGCCGAGGTCAACCACCTTACCATACCGCACTTCAGCTTAACGCAATTTGGAGAGTCTTGCAGCGCAGGCCATGTTACGGAGAAGCACTACGCGGCTTGGAAAAGGAAACTCGAGAACTTCAGCGCTTTCCTGTATTACCTAATCTTCATAGGACTAGTTACACTGGGAGAAAAATAGATACACTACAGGTTAGGTATACTGAATTAGAGGAAACATAACACCTGCTGTATTTATTTTCTCTATTCGTAACTAGTTCTCTGAAGATGTGGTAATACACGAGACCGCTCAGGATTCTCGTGTTTCCTTTTCCTAGTGGTATTTCTGCACACACACACACACACACACACACACACACACACACACACACACATATATATATATATATATATATATATATATATATATATATATATATATATAAACAATTGATTCATGGAAGGCGATGATGGTCTCTCTCTCTCTCTCTCTCTCTCTCTCTCTCTCTCTCTCTCTCTCTCTCTCTCTCCATACATACATAATACATATATAATATATATATATATATATATATATATATATATATATATATATATATATATATATATATATATACACGTCAAAAAAGATAGTATTACTTTAGTCCAAATATAATTTCTAAGTGGGTGTTCTAGTATTCAAAAGTGAATTAGTTATTTGTCCAATTAGTGCCACATCAATGTACCCAGATTCGCACTACAAGCGAGCTACATACGTTCATAACAGCTTATCTCTTCTTGCTTTCAGCGACCAAGTGTGTGTACGAATGTCTATTGTGTCGAGCAATTAACATAAGTGCTTTAGTCTGCTCAAAGTCAGTCCAGAAGGGCCATTGACATGCCCAGGAGGAACATGATCTCAGTCTTTCATTGTTTATCATCTTTAACGATGATGAAACCTGCTTGATCTTCAGTTGATTTATTTGCTTCGATGTTTACTAATTAACTAGCGCGTGTGTGTGTGTGTGTGTGTGTGTGTGTGTGTGTGTGTGTGTGTGTGTGTGTGTGTGAAAGGCTCATCTAACGGTGACAACTAAAAACATGAATCTATGTATGCCTAGTGATGGGAACCCTACGAGGGAAAACCTGGACATGACTTTCTCTCAAAGTGCGTGAAAGATGAACTTCATCTTAGATGTTCAGATATATGGAAAAATTAAAATATTGATTACAGGTAAGAGAGCAAAGTCGGGCACGTGGGCAAGTATAGAATAAAAGATATCCTAGTTTTAATGCTACGGATTTCCCTTCTCGTTGACATGTTTCATTTGGGAATTACCAGATGGATAAAATCACAAGGGAAGAACACATCCCCACACCATCCCTCACGAAATTTTGGCTAATGCTGATGTATCGGTACTATAAGTAATAAAGCCTGACAGCTGGAGAATTAATGATAGTTTTCTAGTAAAGGCCTGACAGGCAGAGAGCAAATAAAGTTTCCCTAGAAAGTTTGACAGACGAAGAAGAATGGACAGAGTTTTCAGTAAGGTCTGACAAGAAACTAATATTGGTTTTCCGGAAGGCTAGGCTAGGCCAGGCAAACCAGTCAAGAGATTAATAATGATTTTCAATGATACTTACAACGTAAGAGGATTAATAAGCTACTTACATGTATGAAAAGACGTATCACTAGGTTGACACATCCAAAATAAGTTTAGTCCAACCATGAAAGAAGTAGTAGTATGGAGCAAAATAAACTCACTAAAAGTATGAAACAAAATTGCAATACTTTTCCCAGTGGAAAAGTGCGAGCTTTGACGACAGAATATGACAACATATTTTACAGTATCGTACACACAAAGTGTCATACTGATGTATAAGAGGATTATCGACTGCTACATGTAGCGGTTCATGTGCATAATGAGAGACTATGTGGCCTTTAGAATTATTCTTAACACCTGAGGAAGGTTATGTTCTTTTTTCCTGTTGGTGGATGTAGCTAAACACGTTACTACTGCAAAGGAGTCCATCGCTCCCCTGCAACTGGAGGTAGCGCAGCCTCAGAGCTACATTAGCTCCCGGAAAAGGGGTCATGGGGCGATTATATATATATATAATATATATATATATATATATATATATATATATATATATATATATATATATATATATATATAATCATAGTCGTACGATGGTTGTCACGATAGATTAAAATATATTTTTTTTCTTTTAGACAATCAGGAATTTCGTAGAAATAAGATCAGTAACTAATATGAGTTACCCATGACGAAAAATATCATGAAATCTTTCCCTTAAATCATTTTTAGATTTCCCTGAGGGTATTTCACAGAATATTTCAACCAAATGTGATTAATGAAATATCCTAAATTAATGAATGTAAGTAGAAAACAAAATTAAATCTTACAATAACATATTTTTCAAAAGGACATTGGCTTGTAATATATAATATTTCAAAATACATCGGCTTGTCATATATGATATTTCAAAGTACATTAGCTTGTAATACATAACATTTCAAAATACATCAGCTTGTAACATATAATATTTCAAAGTACACCAACTTATAATAAATAACATTTCAAAGTACACCAGCTTGTAATATATAACGTATCAAAGTACACCAGCTTGTAATATACAACATATCAAAGTACATCAGCTTGTAATATTTAAAGGTGCACTTCCCCCCCCTCCCCCACCCCCCATAGTGTAGTTTTCGTATTCAAATGAAACATTAGCATATTTTTTCATTAATGCAGAGATGAAAGGCCTCTAACTGGTGGAATATCAACATAAAAGAGAAATTAGTGCTTCACTGGGGAGTGATTATTTCCTTTTTGTGTGTGTGTGTGTGTGTGTGTGTGTGTGTGTGTGTGTGTGTGTGTGATAATTGGATATAATAATTATAATATTTAGAAGAAAGATTAAAGAAAATTATCCTATCACAATGGCATATGAAAATTCTTTTTTTTTTTTTCGATCGAGTTCGCTTTTTAGACTTACGAAACGTGCACTAATGGGTATTACGAAGATGTATTCATGGTACAAGGACAGGAGCATCACTGGGGCGCAAAAGAAGACTTAGTAAAACATTATGAACATCATGTGAGCATGAAAAATATTCCTTAAAATCAAATTTGAAGCAAATCTATTTTTAATCTGAATTTCAAATACGGAATAATGAAACGCTTCTATATTGAAAATAATCATGAAAAATATCTCGTAATGCTTCATCAAGCCGACAGATACCCAATAAATTCGGGGCAAATCATTGCAAATTTTTTGAAAATTTGATAATTTAAATAATCACAAATCTTATTGACCCCCCACACAATATTCCAACCCCAGATGTGGATTCGGCTTGAAAAAAAATATTCCTTGCACTGAGGTTTGCAAGCAAATTTATTTCCCCTTGAGAAAAATATCGAAAGTTGCAGGTAACAACTTATGTTATTTTTGATCCCATAATTTTTCTTTTTTTGAAATTGAAATACAACTTTCTTTTTGAAATTGAAATACAACTTTCTTTTTGAAATTGAAATACAACTTTCTTTTTGAAATTGAAATACAACATAACCATTCTGTTCCTGAAATGGTCACGGCAAATACCTTTTTTTCTTTTGAAATGGAAATATGACG
The DNA here is from genome assembly GCF_036320965.1 of Panulirus ornatus. Classification (NCBI taxonomy): domain Eukaryota; kingdom Metazoa; phylum Arthropoda; class Malacostraca; order Decapoda; family Palinuridae; genus Panulirus; species Panulirus ornatus. Next base: position 8,276,589 of record NC_092281.1, read on the forward strand.
TAATGAAACGCTTCTATACTTGAAATTATCATGGAAAGTATCTCATAATACTTGCCTTTGCCGACAGATAATCAATAATTGCGACTCCAGTGATTACTAAAGAAATCTTTTTTTATGTTAGTTGTGACGGTACGTGCAGCTGAGACCCTGATCAAAGCCATCCCATTTGCGCTCTCTCTCTCTCTCTCTCTCTCTCTCTCTCTCTCTCTCTCTCTATATATATATATATATATATATATATATATATATAATCCTAGCCTAAGCCAGGTACCCATTTTTTCGACCAATCCCTAGGGGTGGATGAACAGCTGGGTTGACTGTGGACCGACTTTCACGAGCAGGATTCGAGGCCATGCGTTGGACCCCTGGGCGGCCCTTGAATACGTCACGGAACGCTAACCGCTACGCCACGGAAGTAGATTTAAAAATATAATAACTTAAGTACTTAATGACAGGCCTTAATGACCGCCAAACAATATTTCAACCCAGATTCGCGTTATGCATGAAAAACATTCTTTACAGTGAAGTTTTCAAGGATATCTATTTCCCTGACCACCACCCAAAAATTGCTGGTGAAAAAGTTCAAGGTTATCTTTTTAGCCCAAATATCTTTTTCTTTTAAGATTGAAGTACAACATAATGAAACACTTCTGTATACCTGAAATGATTATGGAAAAGATCTCATAATGTTTCCTGTAGCCGACAGGTACCCAATAAAAATGGAATGAATCAAGATAAAATCTTTTAAAAGGGTAATTATTTGAATAGTTAATTACAGGCCTTAATGACTTCCAAACAATATTTCAAATCCAGAATCGTATTCAGCAGGAAAAAGAATATTCTTTACATTGAGATTTTTAAACAAATCTATTTCGCTGAGAAAAACATCAAAAATTGCAGGTAATAATTCAGGGTATTTTTCAGCCACTCCCAAAGAAATCAAATTTTCGAAAACTGAAATATAATACAATGAAACTCTTCTATACTTGAAATATTCATGGAAAATATCTCATTATGCTTCCCTTTACCGAAACATATCTCAAATACGAACTGAATAATCAAAAAGCCTTTGAAAAACGCAATAACTTAAATTACAGACTGTAATGACTACCAGACAATACTTGAACCTCAGTGTCATATTCAGCATCAACAGTAGTCCATATATTCAGCATCAACAGTAGTCCATATATACAGCATCAACAGTAGTCCATATATACAGCATCAACAGTAGTCCATATATTGAGGTTTTAAAACAAATATCTTTCCATGAAAACATGAGTTTTAATTTTTTTTTTGCCCATAAAACTTTTTTCTTTAAAAATTCAAACGTAACATAAGGTAATTTTCTTGACTTGATAATCATGAAAAATAATTCATGATGCCTCCTTAAAGCAACACGTAATAAATACGAATCGAATAAGCAGAAAATCTCCTAAAAATGTAATGATTTACATACATAATTAGGCCTTAAAGGGATTAATCTTTGTTCCAAACAGGCTATTGAATTATAGTCACGATGTCTCTGGTCGAGTATGGAACGTAACGCAGGCACTGTTAGTGTTGTACCGTCTCAATCAATAGTCGTAATGTTATCGCACAAGGGTCGTACCGTATTACTAGAACGTCGTACCATCCTAATCGGTCGTCGTAATATTTCGTAAAAGTGTCGTACAGTCTCACTGTTGTGTCGTACCGTTGTGAAGGACTAAAAAAAAAAAAGGAGGTATTTCTTAAACAACGCTCGCTAAAGTCCATGCTTCGTGCCATACACGTCATACGTACGTACATATAAAGCAAATGTTCGAGTGATTCTGAACACAAAAATAATTCCTTGTTCTAATAGTCACTGAATAATGAACAGGAAAATACTATCACAAAATATAACAGTTTTATAAATAGTATAAGGAAATATTACGAACGAACGAAGACAGTATATATATATATATATATATATATATATATATATATATATATATATATATATATATATATATATAAATTTTACGAAATTTTAAGGAATTGAAAACAACTTTAAAAAAATGTGGAAAACAGAGCCACAAATCACTCCTACCACCCTCACTCCCACGTAAGTCTCCTCAGCCACATTGAGTAACTTTCTTCTCCCTTGCACAGCCCTGCCTGCACCTACCCACTCGTTACCCTATTACACCCACTCCTCCATGTCCCGCCACTTAAAACCTCATCATCAATCTTCACGGTCTCCTTGCCAGATGGTCTTCCTTCCGCGCCCTCACAACACACCCGTCTTATAAAAGAGCGGAGGATCTCGCCTCCTACCCTTGCAGCCTGGTTCATGAGCTTCTGTAGGGAGAGCATCTTTTACCTCGAGGCTTCGCTGAAGTGCTTCCGCAGGGCGAGCATCTCGCTCCGTCGCTGCAAGCCAGACAACACATTAAATTCCCAGTGTACTACCTCCCCCTCGACCTTCACTTCTTCATGTTGCTATACATACTCTCTCTCTCTCTCTCTCTCTCTCTCTCTCTCTCTCTCTCTCTCTCTCTCTCTCTCTCTCTCTCGTTTTCAGCAATTTTTTTCGACGTCCTCGCCTCAGTTCCGTCTATCCAGTTATCTACTCATATATCAATCTGACTTTGTTTACATGTTCTCTTCCCTGCTCACTGCCTCCCATATATCATCTAACTTGTAGCTCGTAATCTGTCTACCTTATAATATCTCGAAAATATCTCGAAAATCACTGGAGCAGAGAAAATGCAGGAAGGCTTGGGCATAGAAACTGGTATGTTCTAGATTTGATGTAGATGGAATGAGTCATAGACAGGTGTAGACAGGTGTGTGTGTGTGTGTGTGTGTGTGTGTGTGTGTGTGTGTGTATTGTGTATTGTGTATCCATTGTAATCTCCACATACGTTATTTGTTCTCAGTCAAATCCCCTTTCTAACGTTCACAGAGAACATTGCATCTTTAACTGTTGTGGAGTTTACACTCGTTCACATATCACCTGCCGCCGCCACCACTACCACCACACACAGCAACCCCAGCTGATCCTCAACGTTTGCGCAACGTTGTCCTCAGATTGTATAGCTTGGTCATGCCACGAGGAACGTTGTAACGTAATTGTGTGAACGTAAACTTATAACGTTTTGTGGCAGTGTTGGGAGATTACATTGCGAGAACGTATTGCACCCGTCACCCATCAATACAACATACTGACGTTGATATATATATACATATACCTACATATATATAAATATATATATACATATATATATATATATATATATATATATATATATATATATATATATATATATATATATATATATATATATATATTTATTCATTATGCATATACATATACTCAAGGGTGGGTAGGCTGGCTGGAAATCCCTCCCTCCTGTATTGTACCACAACTTCATTTCACAAGGTTGTAATAACCTCTCGCACAACATGGTTGGTGTATCAACCTCGTCACAAAGCAAACTACAACACTGTAACAACCTTTTGTGGTAGTTCCACGAAATTACTTTTCCACGTCGCTTTTTTATAACGTGGCCACAACCAAACTACAGTGTTGTGACAACGTAGTTACACACACACACACACACACACACACACAGCTAGTTCATCTCACACGAATGCAAAATTTTCCCCTCCATACACGACAAACACTAGATGACCCTTTCCCCAATACAGAATTTCGTAGGCAAATGTTCCTTTTTCAGCATAAAAACAAACCTTTGCCACACACACACACACACACACACACACACACACACACAACACAGGTCACCCATCCACAAAAAAAGATGGAGACAAAAACCTCGTCCCATTTCCATATCTCACACCCACGACACATATTTCCTCAGAGGCTTCGTACAATACACTCACACGGTCAACTTTTCCTTAGAAAACCTACCCGGAGAACACCTCCTTTGGGCGAACACAATGTTCGGGAGAACACCTCCTGGAGAACACAGCCTTCGGGAGAACATCATCTGGAGAACACCTCCTTAGGGAGAACAACATATAGCGAACACGTCTTTTGGGGACCACCTAACCTCCCTTATATCTCTGCTCCCTCATATACTACACTTCGACAGCTACTCTCCCTTTTCCCTTCCACCACCCTCCTTCCTTCCTTCCCTTCCTCCCTTTCAGCTATGTCCTTGTACCGTAACACGGAACACCCTGATGGGAGACAAGGAGGGAGACAGGGAGAGAGGAGAGAAAGAGAGAGAGAGAGAGAGAGAGAGAGAGAGAGAGAGAGAGAGAGAGAGAGAGAGAGGGAGAGAGAGAGAGAGAGAGGAAGAGAGACAGGCAAGGGAGGCCAACCAACCAGCTGGCCACCAGGACCCGAGAGCCTCACTGGTGGCAGCTCTCCAGCAATCGACCTGTTCCACCACCACCACCGCCGCCGCTCTCTAAACACTCCGTCGTCCAGCTCTCTAATCCTCCGGCTGCAGGCTCTCTAACCTCTCTCTCTCTCTCTCTCTCTCTCTCTCTCTCCTCCCAACAACTACCACCTCCTCCTCCTCTCTCTCCTCTCCTCTCCGACTCCCGGCCGGCTCTCTGACACCTCCTCTCCCCACCCCCTCTACCAACTGCTCTCCCACTCGTTGTTCTGTTCATCCCTCTGTCATACGGCGTAAAATCCTGTAGTTAGGGTTTAATATCTTTCTTTTCGTCCTTGTTTATCTAAGCTCTTTTGTGTATTTGGTTTTCGTATTGCCTCCTTCATATTTCCCACCCACTCTCATATGCGAGAGAGACGGAGAAAGGGGGGAAGAATGGATAGAAAGGAAGAGGACGAGAAAAAGTGGGAAAAGGGCGAATCTGTAAGAGAAAATATGATGATTCATGACATAAAAGAAAGGCAGTGACCACATGGAGGGAGGAGAGGGGCAGTGACCACATGGAGGGAGGAGAGGGGCAGTGTCTACATGGAGGGAGGAGAGGGGCAGTGTCTACGTGGAGGGAGGAGAGGGACAGTGACCACATGGAGGGAGGAGAGGGGCAGTGTCTACATGGAGGGAGGAGAGGGGCAGTGTCTACATGGAGGGAGGAGAGGGGCAGTGACCACATGGAGGGAGGAGAGGGGCAGTGTCTACATGGAGGGAGGAGAGGGGCAGTGTCTACGTGGAGGGAGGAGAGGGGCAGTGACCACATGGAGGGAGGGGAGGGGCAGTGACCACATGGAGGGAGGAAATGATAGACGATGATAAAGGGGTTATGATATTACGATATTATGACACGACACAATACCTAATCACAAAACTAAAACATGGAGGAAATAGATAGAATAGAGAAGTCGATAAGTGTGCAAAAGTATTCGTAAGCATCCACAAGTGGTAAGTATCCTTAAGTATATATACATATATCCATAAGTACCCTTAAGGGTTAAGTACCAATAAGTATCAATAACGACCCGTAAGGGAGAAGTATCCATAGGCATCCATACGTACACATATGGGATTAGTATCCTTGAGTTCAAGTATCCATAGATACCCAGAAAGGATAAGCATCCGTAAGAGATGAGTGTATATGATGTCTGATAATGAGAAGATATGTGATAATGGGACAGCAATGGATAAAACATTAACATATGAACCAAAGCAGTACCTAACGAAGTAGCGCTGAAGTTGATAAAAGTGTATGAAATAAGAGGAACATAACGAGGAGAGATTAAGAAGAATTAGGTGATAAATAAGAGAGTGAGATAGAGGAAAGTTTCGCTAATCTATAAGAAGTTAGTGGAAACGTGTGGATAGGATGAGGTAGATGTGCTGATTGAATAAATGCCAGTTTTGTATCGTATATTACAAATTCCTGGTGTGTTATATATATATATATATATATATATATATATATATATATATATATATATATATATATATATATATATATATATTTCTATCTATCTTTATCTTTCCCTATTATATTCCTGTCCTTCCATAACATCCACAACCCTTCCCTCTTATTCTTCACTTCATCTTCATCCCTGACCCCTCATTCCTCCACTTTACCTTCCTTCCCCCTCCCATACCCACACATGACTCCCTCCCTACCACTATTCCACTTCATTTATCAACGCCCTCACGTGCCCTCTCTCTCTCTCCCTCCCTCCCTCTCCTGCCTGCCACACGCAGCCCCAGTGGTGGAGATCATAGACGAACGGGGATCCTCGGTGCAGGAGAAGTTCTACAAGACGGGCAGCACCATCGAGCTGAAGTGCACCATCAGCCAGATGCCTCAGGCCCAGACCTTCATCCTCTGGCGCCACGGTGACCACATGCTCAACTACGACACCTCAAGGGGAGGTATCAGGTGAGTCAGTCGACTGTACCAAGGGCCTGGGATTGGGTTAGAGATGAGTATAGAGTGTACCAAGGGCCTGGGATTGGGTTAGAGATGAATATAGAGTGTACCAAGGGCCTGGGATTGGGTTAGAGATGAGTATAGAGTGTACCAAGGGCCTGGGATTGGGTTAGAGATGAATATAGAGTGTACCAAGGGTCGGGGACGGTGTAGGAGATGAGTAGAAACAGTGAGTGAGCTGGTGTTAGGTGCGCATAGGGGTGCTTATGTTGGTATTAAGTAGGTAATGGGTAATTATACTATCATTAGATAGGCTAGGATGGATTATGTTGGTATTAAGTAGGTAATGGGTAATTATACCATCATTAGATAGGCTAGGATGGATTATGTTGGTATTAATTAAGTAATGGGTAATCATACTAATATTAGTGCGGCTAGTATGGATTATGTTGGTATTAAGCAGGTAATTGGTGATTATACCGATATTTGGTTGGGTAAAATAGATTAAGTTGGCATTAAGTAGATGAAGATAGATTATATTGGTGACAGGTAAGTGAAGGGTGATTATGTTGGTATGAAGAAGGCAATGGATTATTATGTTTACATCTGTCTGAGCCGATTCTCATCGCAATATCTGGCCAATGAAGCTGGGACAGAGAATGCACTTCATGGCACCAAAATTTTTGGATGAATAAAGTGCATCATATATCAGTAAAATGTAAACATGAAACATCTATTACCTCTGTTACCTATTGAGTATAATAGATTGATTTTTTTTCCAATATTCTAACCTGAAAGAACCGAAAATCTTTCACACAGAGAGAGTAGAAGCCTTGCACCCATGAACCACTCTGTTAATCACTACCACTCTTGTTAATTACCCTTCCTAACCACCCATTTTATTCGCCCCCAATACCCTGGGTGATCACCGCCACCATTCCCATTAAGGACCACACTGGCCCATTACAAGTTTCCCTGATCTCTTCATCACCCATTAAACCTGGGAGTAAGAGGGGGACTCGTCTGTTTTATCACCGCAGCGTGAAGACAGATATGAGCAGCTCGGTGATTGTATCGACGCTCTTCATTGCCAACGCAACACCCAAGGACTCTGGCAACTACACCTGCTCCCTGGGCGACGTGGCCACCGGCAGCGTCCTCGTCCACGTCCTGAATGGTTGGTTTCTCGTCTCCTCGTCGTCCTGTGTGGGGATGAGTGTGGTCTTGGGTTATTATGGACCGCAGTGTCTCCGAGAGGAGGAGGAGGAGGAGAAGGCCTTAAAGCCGGAGAGGAGTGTCATATACACTCGAGTTTTGTACCTTCTGTCTGGGTCATCATCTTGCGTTCCCTGGTTTATGTGTGATTATCTGTGGTCTTGATTGCTTCTTCTGTGACTCTCCATCTCTGCCTTTTAAAAGCTTATGTCTGACTTCCTCGAGCTGAACTCACTTCTCTCTCTTTTTTAATACTCCATCAAGCGACAAATTTCCATCTGATATAAACTATATGATTCCGTATGTGAGACTAGATAGCACATTACTTGCTCAATGGCATAATGAAATGGTCAGTACTAGACATATCTTACTGCACGTTATTCTTTTCTCTATTTCATGCTGATTTAGTTTAGAAACCGCATTCCTTTGACAATCGTCTGCTTCACCTACAACGACTTAGATGTAGTTAAATTCCTCATCACGACAGTACGACCCCTGGGTATCCTAACATACTCTAATGAGGTCAAGCCTGGTAGTGGTCGTAATGTCGTGCTTGAGGATCGTACCGCCCTTCTCAAGGGTCGTACTGTCGTTCTTAGGTTCCCGTTAATCATCTTCTAGTCTCTCATTCTCTGCCTCCAAAATAATTTCCTGAACAAAATTCATCAGCTCCCCAGTAGATGTTGAACTGCCTTTGATTCTCTCCTCATTTACCCCATCATCACTCCCCATAAGAGATATTCCACCCTCATTCGTCCCTCATTATCTTCCCCATTGTTTCCCCTGCTGAACAAGAATGTGTAGTCTAGAATTCTTTTTGTTTTACCTTATCCTTGTCATTATTACCCATCGTAACAATTGCATTGTTTGATATATTTTAAGTCTTGCTTTGGTAAATATTCCAGGTTATAAGGTGAGGATATGAGGTCATGAAACCCTTGATGACGTTATTGTCCACCTTGGAAACATAAGGTTTTTTGCAAAAAGATCAATACTGATTTTTTTACTAGGTCATTATTTTCCCCTAACTTGGAATTGATATATTTTTGTCTCATCTTGGGCTTCTATCCTTCTTGTGAATAAGTCATAAGGTCTAGATGTTCCTCTTTTGTTTTTTTGTTTGTAACTGAGCAAGTGAAAGATTACAAGTTTACTTAAATTTCTTAAATTTTCATCACCTGTCATTTCAAGGTAATATTTCAGAGGAGGTCAGGTTACTCTTTAAGACAACGAAGCCGAAACGTATCATTTATCCAAGCAAAACGTAAGTCAGCCTACACAATGCGCAGAACTCTTATCTAAATTTTTTTGGTTAATCATATTGAAAGCTTAGATTTTGTTGACCATGTAATGCATGCAGTTCAACATGCTAGATAGTACCTGGGGTCTTAATTGTGTGTTTTCCTTATTTGGGTTGTTTTCTAGAATTGCATCAACGATGTTTTGATATATTTTCAAATATTCCCCACCAGGCATGCTTCGGTAAAATTCTCGTACATATAAAGACTGGTATTTAAGTAAACTTACATTACATCAATTTTGAATTTGAAGATTTTGAAAAAACTAAAAATCCTGTATTTCTACCAATTTACCAGTTTCAGATTTGAAATTATGAAAATTTAAAACCCTGTACTTTTACATTTTTTTTTTAAGAATTTAGATTATCTTTCAAATTTCATCATACGTGTTCTTCATCATCCTCATAACTTCATAACTTTTGATTTTCTTAAAAATCTAATCATGTTGGATAAGAATCTAGGTTTACAATATTGCCTTTCAGATTATCAGTTGTCTTATTCAGTATTGTAAGTATAAGTTTACATATATTTATTCAATCTTCATTACTTATCGTGTCTAGATATCATGTCAGAGAACATGATGCATATATTCAAATAGAACATCTTTTCCAAAATTTACATTTTCTATAAAAGAATATTATCTTTGGTTTATGAATACTGTTTTCTACATATGAATTCTGGCTCTCATTACTGTAAAAACTACACGTTTTATATATTTCATATACTTTTGTTGTTGCCTGTCACTCCCAGGTAATATTTTGTGGGTATTACGTTCACATTCAAAGTAAATTAGAAAACAAAATACCTTCAGCTTTTAATTTTGAAACAGGCATTTTCTTTTTTGACTCAGAAAAAAATGAATACCCTTAATTATTGACTGTTTTTGTTTTCTTTTTGTAATTTTGTATTTCCCGAAAAGTTTTATCATGCTGAATAAAGGTCTCGATTGCAACAAAATTTTATAGGCTAATTAATTGGTATCAACCATTTTGAATATTAAACATTGTTATTAAACGCTATTTCTCCTCAACTACTCTATTTTTTTCATAAGATCCAAAGCCCCTAATATCTGTCATCTGATACACTGCCACTACCTCTATTGCCACTACCACACAGCCTCACCATCGAATCCACTACTACTAACTTCGTTAAGCCGTCACTATCCTGTCAGTGATTTACACCAGCTGATCCACAGCCAAAACCCCGACTAAACCCGTCTATTCTCATTCCACACTGAGCCACCAACCACACCCTCACTACCATCAATCTCATTCTAACCATCAACTTTCCATTCACCCCCCCCCCCCCCCCCCACCTTCCCCTTTTCAACTTCCGCTCTAACCTCTTCCCAACCACAGACCAAACCCCCCCTTCCTCTCCCACGACCAACCACCCACCTACACACACACCCTACAATCACCCACTCACCTCGCCTAAGCAACTGTGACTAAAGCCTCTTGTGGTGTTCTTCCCCTCCTCTTCCTTCTTCCCCCCCACACACAGGAGAGCACCCGGCCGCTATGCAACACGGTTCAGGCACGAAGGACTTGTGTTCCCTCTCCCTCGTCATGGTCCTGGCTACCCTCACCTCCATACTGAACTGCCTTAGCGCCGCCCACGCGAGATGATCGGCTGGATCACCCGAGGGAGCCAACAGCCGAGAAGGTCAGACGGGAAAGGTCACCGGCGAATGATCGGAAACAGAGGAGGACGAAGAAGAACAAGACAGGCGGAGAGTGGTCAGATGTGTGGTTAGGGGGTCATTCAGGTCGTTTTGAACCCTTCTGACGTTGGCTCATTAGTGATTCATCAAGTGGATCATTTGTTTGTTTGTTTTTCTCTCCTATGACGGTCGGAGAGTCGCTGTTTCGCGTGTCAAGGGAGCGTCGAAGAAGAGGTGTTGCCTGAGGTACCGTAAGAAGAGACCATACATTAAGAACTGAAGATTTTGGTGGCTCGAGTTTCGAAAAAAAAGTGGAATTCGTGAAGCTTCAGTGAGTGTCACTGGATGAAAACGTAGGCTAAAAACACTCCTGTTTTTAGGCCTCCGTCAAAAACTAATTAACATTTTTCGAGTCGAACTCGATAAGCAGGCTAATTAAGCGGCAATAGTTGCACTAATGATTTAATGATGTGTTTGTGACGATATGTGACACTATGATACATGTATATATAAGTGACAATAACATCAAAACTATTGTGTAATGGAGAGAAAATGAATGGTGTTCGTCGTCTATGACATACACTCTCCAAATGGGGGAAAAAAAAAATGCGGAATCTAAATGCAAGTAGCATTTACTGACGAGCTCAGCTCTGGCCAAATAGACAGAAGTGAAATTCGAAGCCAAACACTTTAACAGTTCGCTCTTCCAAGACTCAGAACAAAACAAACCTAAAGACGTTAGGTTCAGATCCGTAGAAAAGATCTCACTTCCATGTGTCCCGAAAATTAAACAAAAACGATCCTGATTTTGAGCAGTGACTTAAATCCAGTGAAATGGGTCCCAAAAGTCACTGCTCGATTCCTTAGTGCTATGGTGTGGCGAATAACGTGGGGGAAAAAAAGGATATAGGATGGTGAAATAGTACGACATTCATTCCAAAATGTGTGGTGTCAGTGTGGTGAAATGTTCCCTAATCATAGCAGAACTCCATGATACATGGATGCCAAAGAAACAATCGGAGTTGTGGCGCGTCCACCTGACTCTGGCACCGTTAAGCAATCCTGCTCACCCCTAGTGTGTGGACTAGCAAGAAGGGGAAGCAAAGGAGCCATGGATCCTCAACATGTCTCCAAAATGGATGCGAAATCAAGCGTTGTGAGCTCAAGTCCTTCTTATACGAGGTTTGGAAAACGAAATGTGAGAAAAGAAAGTGAAGAAGATGGGAAGCATGTGTGTTGTTCATAAAAATCCATAACATGATGTTCAAATAGCCTTTGTGGAGACAGACGAGGAAAGGAAACAACAGAGTGAAATATGCACTTTATATGTAAATAGTGAAAATAATAATCAAGACAGACACAGTTAAATGAAAAAGTTAAAATAATTGTCAAATTTTGAAATCCTGTATAGGTTATACATTGCTATACATCTAAATGTTCGTAGCATCAATCATGGTGACTGTTTATTCAATCTTTTTTTTTTCTCTATAACTTAAAGAAAACTTGAGTATTCCATTATATGTTACGTGTACTTTTTAATTCAAATTCTTATATCCATCTAGTGACTTGTGGAGAGCAGAATATCCATCGATTCTACCGAATATCTTGAACGTCCTTTAAGTACACGAGTATGTCATTTGCTTTCCAGTAATTACGAAGAACTTGAAAAACGCTCCCTGGCGCATGGCAAGCTTGTACCCTAACAGCTGTGGAAACTATACTGTGAAAAGATCATTTTGACACTGAGATTTCCTATGACGAGATAGTCATTAACATTCCCAGAGAACATTGGTTAGGTCGCCTTCCTACAGGACATCTGTTGGTGGCCTAAAAATTTCAAGAGACAACAACTGTACTGTTTTCCATCTAGATCTTTCAGGTGATCTGTAAGATATGTAATATCATGGTGTGTGTGTGTGTGTGTGTGTGTGTGTGTGTGTGTGTGTGTGTGTGCATTATTTATGCGTTACATCCTGTGGTGTTACGTATATCTCGAGTGTTGTATGACCACCTGACGACTAACAGAAAAAGAAAAGAAAAGGAAATTAATCATCCACCAATTATTCTGAAAGGGATCCAAGTTTATATTATCAACTTGAAAGGTGAAATAATCGAAAATATTAAAACTGTAATGAAGGGAGATCATCGAACAAAGATAAATACTAAAGTAAAGAGAAAAAGAAAAAAAAAATGCTGCCACAAACACAAATAGTGAATTCTGATGGTAATTTAATCATATGCAGAAGCTCCCAAAACAGGAAGCGAAACGATTTAATTTGAACTGTAAAAATATTTCCTACACAAGCATTGTTTCTGAAACAGATTGATACTACTGCAATTTTATTAGCAAGGAAATATATATATATATATATATATATATATATATATATATATATATATATATATATATATATATATATATATATATATCATTGTTCTCGAAAATGAAAAATTCATAAAAAAAAAAACGTTTGACTTTGATGATACAATATATGTAAAAGAGGCTCAAATACGTCGTAAGTTGATACTGTTATCTAGCGGAAAAAAAAGAAAGAATATCTTTAGTTTTCCATTCCAAGGAGTGTGTACAGATTTGTGATACTTCCGCATCCATGATTTTTAACTCGTCAATCCATCTCCCTCTGACGGTGCAGTCGTCAATGTGGGTAAGGGGAGGGAAGGAGGGAAGGGGCAGGCGGTCGAGAATTCGACCCCCCCTTCTCTTACCTTTCCCCCCCCCCTCTCTCTCTCTCTCTAATCACTTTAATGAGAAAAAATGAAAAACTCTCTGCGGATTTTGAGTGTAGTTCAATTTTTAGACCATTCCTGTTTTGTGTTGATCGTATCCATGACAATATATGAATATATACATATAAATATTTTCTTTCCCCCCCCCCCCCCCCCCAATACTTCGTGAGTGTGGCGGACCTCTGAATGTACCAAACTCTATATGTCTCACAATCTCACAAGATGTGTTGTGAGGTAAGTGACATTCCTCCCCTCCCAACCTCCCATCCTATACTCCATATATACCTATCGTCGTGTCACGTATTACATATGTATGACGTCTGGGTGCTCGCAGTTTTCTCATATATATATATATATATATATATATATATATATATATATATATATATATTATATATATATATATATATATATATATATATATATATATATATATATATATATATATATATATATATATATATATATATATATATCTTTGTTTGTAGAGGAACTTGTAAAGTATGTTTGGTGCATAGGTACTATATTTTTTTCTCCCCTTCTTTGGAATTTGTTGTGGTGTGGAATATGCCTGTAATCCCCCAAGTTATATGAAATTATAAATTTTTGGTTTTCGGTTTGGTGTGAACGGGTGGGGATTATGGTCTCTTAGTAACGTGGGTAAGGTAGGGGTATTTGTGACCATGTTTGTGTAAAAAAAAAAAAAAAAAGCCATGACAATACGAGACTTGTTAGGGTAGATAACTACTTTATTTTTTTTCTAATGGCGTTTAGCAAAATTGAACAAGGCAAACATGGGGAGAAGAGAGAGAAAAAAAGAGAATAACACTGAAAATACAATCAATATACGTTTTTTGGTCACGTATGAAAATTTTGACAAAGCAAGCACGATAGACTGATGAAGAACGTCAAGAAATATTCAAAATACGAGGTATGAGACGAACAGTGACAGAAACCAACATGGTACTGAGGAGGCAACAATATGTAGGTTACACCATTGATTGATCAGTCAGCTCTCTACCCAGCACTGGCCTATATCTTAATGACTGCCTGTTTTCTGTTGGCTTGGTTGTTTGCTGTTTGGGGCTATGTCTAATCTACTGACAAGGATCGTTAAATCTACACCCAACAAACGGTGAAGCCTCAGCACCTTCAAGTATCTAAGATTGTTCTAAGACCAAATATAGTCCATCTCTGTATACATAAGGGTCATGCTTTCTTCGTCCGAACTTCAGTAATCAAATATTACGAGATTGAAGACTTCAAACAAACCATGAGGGAGAGGCAAAAGCTGCGGCAAGGTAAATGTGTTTGAATTAACCAATGAGTTTTTTAGTTTTAGGTTATCAAACTTGAATTTCGATGCTCTTTTGGATATGTTTCGATGCTCTTATGGATATGCTTCGATGCTCTTATGGATATGCTTCGATGCTCTTATGGATATGCTTCGATGCTCTTACAGATACGTTTCGATTCTTTTATGGATATATTTCGATGCTCGTATGGATACGTTTCGATTCTCTTATGGATACATATTTCGTCTTGTCTATTTCTGTGTTATGTGCCGAAGAGCACTGCTTCAGAATATATAAATGAAAGACTAAGAGAAACTGAGACATCAGTATTAAAATATCAAAATATTCACTTTATTCCGTCGACGACAACACAGTTTTAAATGTCGTCATAAACACGACTAATTTTTCTTTCTGTCTTTTTAGCTCTGCAATGAGGATATGATTTCAAAAGTCCACATACAAATGAGTGAATTAATATGTCAGTATATGATTTATGGAATAAAAAGTTTTCTACTTTTTCTCTGTTGTTCAGTTAATGCACTGAAAATAATACAGCTTTAGAAAGTCCATAACAAAACAGTCTGAAACATCTGTAAAAGAATGAGACGGAATAATGAATTTTGCAACGATGTATATGTAGAAATATAATAGCTAAATAACGTAAGATATCAATATAATCACAGAGAGAGCACAAGATCACTACAATCGAAGGTACGAATTTTGAATGGAGGAAGTGAAATACAAGTTCAGGTGCAGACGAATTGATAAAGTTTGTAAAGAAAAAAAT